>NC_081861.1:5245421-5545421 GCF_963259705.1 Myotis daubentonii | reverse complement strand
ACACAGTGCATTTGTGTGCTGAGGTTTAGAAGATTCTCCTACATACATTTGTATGATCTCAGGAAAGGGGTCATGTCAAGTCCCAGTGTGTAGTCTGCCTACTCTCAGGATATGCAGGCATAATGAGTGAGGAGTCCATTCTGAAACCTGCAAGGAGGGACCAGATGTGGCTCATTTTCTTGTGAGTCAGCTGACCAGCATGGCATCTAAAATAGAGTAGGCACTCAACAGGTACTTGTAGAAAGGAGGGTAGGAAGACGTAGAGGTGCTCTGTCCTATTCGAAGATGATGCTGCCCCTCTCAGAATCCTTGCCCAGGTGCATTGCATTCAGAAAGCACTCTCACCCAGGTAGCAAGGATTAGAGAGGGGGAGCCAGAGTAGAAGATTCTGGCAGGTGCACCCCCTGAGTGTATATTTAACAAAACAGCTCACTGCCCCTGCCCAGGGCATCTATGTATGATTAAACTAAAGTGAAGACATTCTCCTATATGTATCAGTGTGAGAACAGGAATGAGATGTGTCACACTTGTAAGTTGGGGAGATAGGTAAGAAGTCCCCTATGTTGTCCACTCCCCCTCAGTGCATGCAAGAGGCAGTGGGTGATGACAAAGTTCATTTTCTTCACCAGACTGTAAGATCCAGGAAGGCAGGGACCAAGTGACCAGCACAGTGACCAATGAATATTGTTTTGGAAGAAAAGAATGAGTGACAGAGGAGAAGCAGGCATGCAGCAAGCAGCTGAGACGAGATGTACAGATCCTCTGTCCTTCTCCACTCAGAGGAGGTTCACCCTCCAGAATACTTGCTCCAGTGCATTTGCATTCAGAAAGCACTCTCACCCAGATACAAAAGATGAGGGAAGAAGAGCAGAGCAGAAAGTTTGGGCACCCGCACCCTGTATGTGTGTTCATGTGCGTAGTAACTCTCTTAGTTCCATTTCCTCAAAGCATCACTATGTGCATTTAATAACATTGATACATCTCCCCCATGGTGTGCATTATGTATTCATCCCCATGCACAAGGTCACATGGCTATTCTCTCTCAGACAGAGCCTCTGAATATGTACTGGTCACTGTAGAGTGGCATTTTTCTCAGATCACACATGAGAGTCTGCATGTGTTGGCTATGTGTTTGTAGGATAACAAGAAGGCTGGGACAATCTGTGTATGCAGGCACACATGTGCATGCACATGTTGGAGGACAGTACAACATGTACTTTATTCCCTTCTATTCCTCTGCTAAACTATAAATTCATTGAAGGCAACAACCGGTGGTATCAGTCTCATCACCCAATGTATGTTTCCCCATTAGAGTATCTGATAGTAAGCTGAAATAAAGAGAAAGCTCATGCCCTGACAGAAGGGTAAGCCTGCCCAGAGGGAATGAAGTCAATCTTCCCATAGTTGTCTTCTAGAAAGTCCAGGGATGAGGACTCTGGGCCAGAGATCTTGTCTATCTTGTCTATCTATCACCATTGTATCTCTAACACCCAGTAAAGAGCTGGCATCTCATAGCAAATATTTGAAAGAAGGTGGGAAGGTGAAAGAGGTGATGCACAGGTACCCAGTCCTTCTACATGCAGACAAGGCTCGGCCTCTTTGAACCCTTGAATAGGTGTGTTGCACTGAAATAGCACTCACACCTAGGTTCCAAGGATTCAAGAGGGGGAGCAGACAAGAAGGCTTAGGCACCCACGTGTGTGTGTGTGTGTGTGTGTGTGTGTGTATGTGTGTGTCTATGGCAAAGAATCTTGTTGAGATATACACTGAGTGGCCAGATTATTATGACCACCCCATCAGTACTTTGTTGGGCCACCTTTTGCCTTCAATACTGTGGTGATTCTTCTTGGCATTGACTCCACGAGATGTTGAAAGGTGATGCGAGGAATCTGACACCATGCCTGATGAACAGCACTATCCAGTTCAGTGAGATTTGATGGTTGTGGAACCAGCTGCCTGATGGCTCTTTTAACTTCGTCCCACAAATGCTCAATTGGATTGAGATCTAGTGATTGTGGGGCCACCTAAGCAAGGTAAAGTCTCCCTCATGTTCTTGAAACCATTCCTGCACAATACGAGCACCATGGCATGGCGCATTGTCTTGTTGGAAGAAGCCATCTCCATTGGGATATGCCATCAACATGCTAGGATGAACCTGATCAGCAACAATACTTAGGTATGTTGTGCTACTCAGATGTTGTTCCATGCGAATTAAAGGGCCCAAATCATGCCAGGAAAACATGCCCCAAACCATAACACTACCCCCACCAGCTTGAAGGGTTGTACTCATGCATGTGGGGTGCATGCTTTCATGCTGTTTCCGCCAAATTCTCACTCCGCCATCTGCATGATGCAACTGGAAATGTGATTCATAGGACCACATGACTTTTTTCCAATGCTCGACTGTCCAATCCTTGTGTTCCTGTGCGAATTGGAGACATTTTATCTTGGTAATTGCAGACAGCAAAGGTATTCGAACAGGCCTTCAGCTGTTTTGCTGATACTCGCTCCATGGCTCCAAACGCCAACAATCACCCCATGTTCAAAGGCTGTTAAATCGCATTGTTTACCCATATCTTCAGAAAAAAAAAATCACTTCTACTGTCGTGGTAAACAACCTGCTTCCCTATTTATAATGGTCTGGCCCTCTACCAACTTCAGTGGGAAATTATAGCTAATTTGCCTACAAACGTCAGGTGGTCATGATAATCTGGCCACTCAGTGTGCGTGTGTGTGTGTGTGTGTGTGTGTGTGTGTGTGTGTGTGTGTGTGGTGTCATTTATGAGTAATTGTACAGAGGCAGAGAATGTTCTCTCCTGCATATTTCTCTGTGGGATCAGAGAAGGCTCATGCTTTTGTGTATTTGGGGGTGACAGTTGCAATGAGAAATCCACTCTACGGCCTATTCACTCTTGGTACATGGCTGATGAAGAATTCCATTCTTCTCCCTCAAGTATAAGCAACATGAGGGAAAGGCCCAGGCATGTCTTATTTATTACTGTATGCTCAATGTCCAATTTAGTGTCGTGTATATAAGAGGTAATTAATAAATATTTGTGGAATAGATAGAAGGAGCATGGAAAGGTGCTCTGTCCTACATGAAGATAAAGCTCTCACTCTCGGAATCCTTGCCCAGGTGCATTGCATTCTGACAGCACTCTCACCCAGGTAGCAAGGATTAGAGAGGGGGAGCAGGGGAAGAAAGTTCCTTGTGTGTTTAAAAAGAGGGCTTACACTTTTTCACAGACACTGCTTACTTGTGACACTACAGAAGGAAAGAGAAGGTTCTTGAGCTTCACATTAAAGATGTATAGTTGAGCCCGGCTGGTGTGTCCCAGTGGTTATCAACCTATGAGCCAGGTCAGGCCATATACCCGGGTTGGGGGCTTGATCCCAGTGGAGGGCATGCAGGAGGCAGCCAATCAATGATTCTCTCTCATCATTGATGCTTCTATCTCTCCCTCTCCCTTCCTTTCTGAAATCAATAAAAATATATATTTTTAAAAAGATGTCTAGTTGAACACATTTTGTCTTCTCTTAGATAACAACAAAAAAGGTATAAATCTACAAGGACAAAGAGACTGGGAGGATAGAGGTGTGTGACTAAGAGGAAGAGTGAGAGAATGAATATGAGATATCACCAAGGCTCACTATCCCCCAAATCCTTTGTGTGAATGTGACCAAAAAGCAGCATAGTTGAGTACAGTTGTTCTCAAACTTCAACATGCATCAGAATCATAGGAGAGCTTGGGAATATACAGATTACAGGGGTTCTCATAGGCCTGGGGTGAGACCCAAGAATTTGCATTCTTACAGGTTCCCAGGTGATGCTGCTGCTTGGGATGGCACTGGTGTAGTGGAAAAACCATGGACTCTGGTATCATCAAATCCTGGTTCAAATGCAAGCTTTATTACAAATTAGCTTAGAGAATCAACCTGATTTTCTAAAGGCGAGGTTACAAGCCTACTTCTTAATGGTGCCAAGTAAATGAAATGGAATGACAAATAAACATAAAGTGGAGCACAGCACCTGGCACACAACTATCATTATGGGTATACCTCATTTCATGGAGCTTCACTTCATTGCACTTCATAGACCTTGTGTTTTTTACAAATTAAAGGCAAGACCCTCCACCAGCAGGAGAGAACATGAAAGCACAAACTACTTTGGAACAGGGTTTGGACAGTTCATTGTTCAACAGGCAAGAATTCAACTGCAAGATCAGAGGAGTCAGAGGGTCTCTGCCTTTGGACTGGGGATGCATTTGTGTTATGTATTTTTTTATTTTGTTATTGATTTTAGAGAGAGAGCAAGGGATAGGGAGAAAGAGACATGTGAGAGAGAAACATCGATCCATTGTCTCCCATACATGCCCTGACTGGGGATTCAACCTGCAACCTGGGCATGTGCCATAAGAATGGAACCTGCAACCTTGAGTGCACGGAACAACACTCAACCAACTGAGCCACATTGGCTAGGGCCACTCATGTATTTAGTTCTTGGGGTAGGTGAGACTTGCTCCCCTGTAAACCCTACATGTTGAAGGGAGGAATGTGAAAAGGAGCAGGTGAGATGGCTTAATCTCCTGAATGTTTTGTGTGCTTGTATGTATCAGGGAGTACCCAGAGAGAGGGAATGAAGGGAGGTGATAGGCACTCTGTTCTCTGTGCCATAGACATTCACCCTCTGTAATCCTTGCCCAGGTGCATTGCACTTGGAAAAGCACGTACATTTGGGTACTAAGATTAGAGAGAAGGGTACAGAGCAAAAGCCTCAGGTGCGTGCGCGTGCGCGCGCACACACACACACACACACACACAGTATTGGCACAGGTGTCCAACCCACACATAAAAAGGAGGAAAGAGAAGGATGAATCTCTGACTTCTCTTTCTCTCATACCTCATATCCAATATATCAGTAAATCCAATCAGCTCTAATTTTAAAATATATCCACATCTGATCAGTTTTCACCACTACCAGCACTGAATGTAGAATGCATTGACAACTATGCAGAGAGAAGAAAATGAATGTCTAAAAATGGGGGCATTTGCCCCTGTGAGTAAGAAACCAAAGAAAGGCTCCAGTGTCTCCTGTCTCTGAACACTCCTCTACCTGTATATGCTGCAACAACAAAGCACTGTTTTTGTTCTGGTTATTGAAGAAGCCTGAAAAGCAATCCTTTTGTACCTAGAATGTAGTCTCTAAATACCACATCCAATAAAGGAACTAAGGCTTATTGAAAACACTAGAGGCCCAGTGCACAGAATTTGTGCACTGGGGGGGGGGTGTCCCTCAGCCAGCCTGCACCCTCTCCAATCTGGGACCCCTCAGGGGATGTCCAACTGTTAGTTTAGGCCCGATCCCACAGGGATCAGACATCTCTCTCACAATCCGGGACTCCTGGCTCCCAACTACTTGCCTGCCTGCCTGCCTGACTGATTGCCCCTAACTGATTCTGCCTGCCAGCCTGATCACCCCCTAACCACTCCCCTGCAGGTCTGGTTGCCCCCAACTGCCCTCCCCTGCAGGTCTGGTCCCCCCCCCACCTGCCCTCCCTTGCAGGCCCAGTCACCCCTAACTGCCCTCCCCTGCCAACCTTCTTGTGGTGGCCATCTTTGACCACATGGGGGCGGCCATCTTGTGTGAGTGCATGATGGTCAATTTGCATATTACCTCTTTATTATATAAGATGGTAGATTCCAGATCTGGGGAAAGAGATGTCTGATATAAGCCTGGAACATTATCTCAATCCAGAAAGCAGAGAGGCTACTGAACAACTACTGGGTCCATGACAAAATAACTCAGAAGCCAATTTAAAGAAGCTCCCTCTGGCTAAAGATGGGACATTTGAGCTTCACTGAGGAAAGAATTGAAATGGCTTGAAAGATCAAATGTATTTAAACCCATGAGCTTATAATATTTTTTAAACCCTCTTTTGAGTAAACCAGTGACCTAACTCATTATTTTGAGTACTGAATAATAAAAAGAATCAAACATTCATTCTGCCTTTCCTATAAAAATTGCACCACTGGGTAATCAAACAATAGATAAGGGGAAGTTTTTCTTTATAGAAGTATTCCAGCTAATAAATGAAGAGAGCATAATAAAATTAGACTACCATTATTTTGCAAACCTAATGAAATAAGGCTCTAGGAATTGAACATCAACAGTAACTAACATCACAGAAAGGGAGACAAAACCAGTCATTATGTGCCTCTTGATGGAAGTACTTCTGTCCCCTTCCCCAAAGTTAAGCCTGAATCTGATCAGGCTCCTTGAAACAGCTATCAATTTACAGGAAATACAAACAAGGAAAACTATACCACAGGGATGTAATCACAAAAATTCAGCCTGTGGGAAACTGCAGGACCAATGTCTACTATATTACAACAAAGAAATTACAAGCAGAGAAAAACTACAGATGGAGGGGGAAATTATAATCCAGAGACTACAATAACTATCAACCAAATGCAATGTTATGGACTTTATTTGAATCCTAGTTTATTATATTCTTGAGACAACTGAAAATGTGAACAATATATATTTGATATTAATAAATTGTTGTTAATTATCAAGTGTGATAATTATGTTATGGTTATGATTTTTTAAACAAGAGTTCTCATCGCCGAAACCGGTTTGGCTCAGTGGATAGAGCGTCGGCCTGTGGACTGAAAGGTCCCAGGTTCGATTCCGGTCAAGGGCATGTACCTGGGTTGTGGGCACATCCCCAGTGGGGGATGTGCAGGAGGCGGCTGATCGATGTTTCTCTCTCATCGATGTTTCTAACTCTCTATCTCTCTCCCTTCCTCTCTGTAAAAAATCAATAAAATATATATAAAAAAAGAGTTCTCACCATTTAGAGCTATATAATAATCATCAGCTTTCCCTTTCCTCCATCATATCTTGCTACTTCCAACCCTTCTGCTCCTGCCACTATGGCCTCTTTGTTGTTCATAAAACATAATAGGTCTTTTCTGATTGCCCTATTTGACCCTGAAACTTCACCATCTCCACTGCCCCACCCACTCCTTGTCCCCCTTTCCTGCTTTATGATTCCTCAGAGCATTTATCACCAACTGATACATTATGCATTTCACCTACTCACTTTGTTTACTGCCTGTCTCCCCCTGCTAGGGCAGGGGATTCTTGTCTTTTTATCATTGATATACCCTGGTGTGTAGAAGAGCACCCAGCACATAGTAGATACTCAATAAGTATTTGTTGAATAAATAAATGACTCAGTGAATGAATCAGTTGCAAATCCTGGTCTGGGAAGAGAACAGAGAAAGCTCCCATGGGATGGTAAGGGAATCTCACTTCCTGCACCATGTGTGCGTGAGCACGCAGATGTTCCTTAATTCCCTTACACATTGGATTTGTCAGCATTAGCTAGAAGACCCCCTTTTCCATCACACCCCATGTATGGGAGTACTGAGAAGGCTCTTTCTCCTCCCCCTAGGTGCTGGCAAGGAAGGAACAATTCCAAAGACTTACCTCCTTCTAGATTGTCCTTGTCACTGTGAGGACCTGAACTTTGTACAAGAGGAAGGTAAGAGAAAACTTGCTCCCTTGCAAAAACTATTTAGGAATGAGATGAGAGAAAGGACACAGGGCAGTGGGTCATTCTCCTTTCTACTACCTGCGTGTTTTTATCTTTGTGAAGGTGTCTGTACATGTATGCACACATGCACAAGAGAGCAAAGAAAGCTGAGGCTCACCATCCTGCAAACCCTGCATGTGGGAGGGGTTTTCAGCAAGCGCACCCTCCACCATGCAAGGGATGTGAGAGAGGGAGCAGGACATACTCACTCTCTTGGCACAACGTATGGTTATACTCTGGAAAGTAAGGTGGGTCAGCCTGGGGGTTGCCCACAGGAAGTAAGGGAGCCAGCCAAGGGAGGAGCACTTGTGGGTAAGCCAGGAGGGGCACACATGCAGTGAGACAGTCAGAGTGGGGTTTGGTACCAGTGGTATATTTATATGTTCCACAACAGAACACATGAGGGAGGACATATGGGGGGGGGGCTATATCAAAACCGCAACCACCTTCCATGTATATGTGTTTGTTCTCATGCTTGTACACTGGAGAGGGAGGAGAAAGCTTGCCCTCCTGCAAGCCTTGGGTGTGGGAGGGTAATTAAGATGACAACGGTCCTACACTCAAGGCATGTAAGAGAGAAAGCAAGTCAGGAGATTTGCTCTCCTGTACACTGTGTGCATATGAGTAAATGAGAATGTGTGTGTTCCCCATGGCCAGTTTTGCATGTGATTGTGCCCCAGACATGCTGAAATGAGAAGGTATGTCTTCATGCATGTTCACATATGTACCTTTAGAAATGTTCACTATATACTACCTATTTTTTCCATTTTCCTTCTTTTTTTCCATTCCAAACACCATTATGGTGTTTATTATTTATAGGACACTGTTCTAAGTGCTTTTCATGTGTTAGCGAATTAAATCATCATAAAATATCTACAAGGTAATCATTACTGTCACTATTTTACAGATGAAACAACACCAGATCATCCATAGAGGACATGTGATAAGAAAGCTCAGAATCTTACATGCTGGCATTTAGATAGAGGACCCAACAAAGAATGCAAGAAGGCTCAATCTTCTGGGGAGGGAGGGAGGGAGGGAGGGAGGGAGGGAGGGAGGGAGGGAGGGAGGGAGGGGGAGAGGGGGAGAGAGAGAGAGAGAGAGAGAGAGAGAGAGAGAGAGAGAGAGAGAAGAAATACTACACCATGCAAGGATACGAGAGTGTCTCATTCCCCCTTGTGTTGCATGGAGAGAAGGCATAAAAAAATGATCAGGTCTATGTGTGGAAAGACAGAGCACAAGAGTGTCAGAAAGAGGACAAGGTGTCAACTTGCTAAGTTTCACTTTGATGCCAAATCATAGGAGGGAGATGCAAAAAGTATAGCTTTCTTTAGGCATAGGATGTAAGAAAGAAAGAAAATCCAGTCATTTCCCCTTTTATTCACAGCTTTACTTTCAGCAGTTTCAGTTACCTGTTGTCAGGTGCAGTTGGAAAACATTAATGGAAACTTCCAGAAGTAAACAACACCAACATATATAGTGTGGATACACTGAACAAAGGAATGATTTATCCTGGAAAGGACGGGATGGGATGGCAAAAAGATTTTATCGGGCTACTCAAGAATGGTGTGCAACTTAAAACTTTTAAAGTAGAACCAGAAAGAGTTGATTATGGCTTGGATTTAGAATGTGGAGAAAATATGTACCAAGGATGAATGCAAAGACTTCAACATATTAAAAACCTACATATCTCTGGCCTGGGCAATTGGGAAATGTCATTTACTGAGTTGGAGAACACTGAGGGAGGGGAGAGGAAAGTGAGGACTTCAGTTTTGTTTGTGTTAAGGTTTGAGGTGCTTATTAGACATCCATACACAGGTGTCGAGTGCACAGTTTGGACACACGCATCCAGAATTCAGGAGGAAGGTCCAGTCTAGATATATAAATATGTAAATTATCCACAGAGGATGGTATTTAGAGCCACAGGACAAGATGAGAACAGCTGAGGACTACTGAGAAGTAGAAAGAAGTTGTCCAAAGACTAAATCCTCTATCTCTCTAATGTTTAAAACAAAGGAAGAGGTAGAGCCATCAAAAGAGATTAAAAAGAGAAGTTTGTGAAGTAAAAGGTCAACTAAGGGAGTGGGGAGTCCCAGAAACTAGGTAGTCTTGAAACGGAGGGAATTAACAACTGCTGTGGATCTATCAGGTAAGATGATGAAACTGCCCAACACATCGGGGACCTTGAAATGAGTGGCTTTAATGGTGAGGTGAAGATTGAAGCCGTAATCAGAGGGTACTCAAGAGAATGAAAGAAGCATAAATGGGGAGAGTCAACTCCTTTAAGGAGTTTTTCTATAGAAGTGGAATCGAGAAACTGGTAGAAACTGGAGGAGCATTTGGAATCAAGGAAGAAGGTAGTGCTTTTTAATTTATTAATTTAATTTTTAAAGTGTATGTATTGTGGAAATTGAAACACAAAAAGCAAAAGTTGCTTATCCAGGATCAGAAAGCTAGTATGGGATAGCACCAGGATTCCACCACGGGTAATCTGATTGCTAAGACAGTGAGCCTAACAACCAAACTCCAAGCTGTGTGTACCCATGTGTGTATGAGATCCTAAGGTAATAAGGACTCACTCTCTGGCACATCTGGGGCATACATGTATGGAAGAAGGTGGGGGGGGGAATGGAAGAGAGAAAGATAAGGAATGTATAAGAGGAAGGCTGAAGCTCCTATCATAAATGTGTGTGTGCATGCACACAGAGAAAGAAGTAATGAGGCTGACTATGTAGCACAACCAATGTGCTCATTGGGAGGTTGTACTAACAAGGTTAAATTTACTGTAGTGTAAGTGATGCATGTAGTAGGAAGGGGGAAACCCTAGAAGGCTTACAGTCCTGCAATGCTGGATGATATGGGACAACTCAGGCATCTCTCTTACATGCACAACATGTGTGTGTGTGCACATGAAAGAAAGGAATGCAAGATAAGGAAGGCAAGTGGGAAGGGACATGGGAAACACTCACACTACAATAGACGGTGCATAAGAGAAATAACATGTAACCTAGTTCACTTTTGTATGTGTGTGTGTGTGTGTGTGTGTGTGTGTGTGTGTGTGTGTGTGTGTGTGTGAAGCACGTTTTAAAAAAAGCATAAAGCCTTGCATGCATACTCAAAGTAGAAAAGATGGGACAGCTCAAGATACTTGTACTCCTGCAAGACAGTGGGGGCATTTGTGGGGGAAGGAGTAGAGAACAGAAGCAGAGATGGAGCAGGTATCAGAAAAATACTTACTGATGAACCCTATAAAAATGTTAAGACATCATAAATATTCACACTATTTTTATGATGTAAATAATTATAATTTGAACAATGTTCCAACCCCTTTCAAACAATTAAAAAAGACAAAGGCTTTTCATGTACAGACTAAGCAAGCAAACTTATCAGCTATCAGATAATTCTCATATTGTTTTTGCTTACATGTCATTACTTGACAACACTAATTATAGTGTAAAGAACCAAATGAGTGTTCACCTTGACGCATCTTCTTTAGTCTTCAGTCTTGTTGGCCAACAGATTATAGCTTAGAAGTTGCCCACCATTCTTCAAGGATAAACTCCCATTTTGCATCTTACTATTTTTCCCTAAAAGGGACAGATAGTTTTTACTCCTCCATACACTCCACAATACAAGGCAAACACTAATAGTCACAAGGACTCTTCTCCCTCACTGTGTGTATGTATGTGTGTGTATACAACTGAATACATACATGCCTAGGAGTCTGAGCCATTTTTCTTAAAGTCCACTATCCTACAAAGCGTGCTTGTGGGAAGGGTACTAAGAAGGCCTGCTGCATTTAAGAGACAGCACAGCTCAGAATGCCTGCACACCTGTAACGCTTGTGTGGGGGAGGGGACCTAAGACAGCTCACACACCAACATATGAGACCAAACAGGTCAGGAGTCATCTGCTCCTCCTCACAGACAGAGAACGTGCATAGACACAGGTACCAAGAGGCCTGGGGCCATAAGGAGCCTTATACTCTTACACGCCTGTGCACATCATCTATGTGTGTGTGCTGGGGCGGGGACGGTATCACTGTGATAAAGATGACTCTTGTTCACCAGGCCTATAAGAAAGGCATTAAGAAATCTCAGTCCTACAGGCTGGGTGAAGGCTTACTCTCCTGCAAACTCCACAGGTGGGAGTGGGATTTGGAAAGTTTACTCTCCTCCAGTCAAGGCACATAAAAGGATGATTGGGTCAGAAGGTTCTTATCTGTCACTATGTGTGTGAGAGAGGAAGAGGAGACAAGGAAAGGCTCATTTGCCTGCAAACCTGTGGAGTGGAAGGGGGACTGAGAAAATTCACACTCTGACGTACAAGTAAGGCATAAGGCCTGTGAGGTAGCAAGCAGGTCAGAAAGTGAGTGTGCTTCTAGGTCTATGTGGCTGCTCATGAGAAGGTTCACTCAGTAGCAAGCTATCTATCTGCAGGGATATGCAAATGCTGTCTCATTGGCAGGAGCAGAAGGGGTGGTGGAAGGCGAAGTAAGAAGTGTTAAGTGACTGGACACTGTAAGCATATATTGCTGTGTGTGAGAGCAGGAATATTCAATGGGAGATGGGACTCTTGCTCCCACATACCTCCTGCACTGTGTTGCTTGCATAGAATGGTATAGTCTTAGCCTTGGGATTCCTGGTTCTGTCATTAATAATTGTGTGCAACCACCCTATGCTTGCATTTCCTCATCTATGAAGTGGGGACTGTAATAGTACCTCATTTTTTGGGTTGTCATAAGGGTTGACCTAGACAACATGACAAGTGCTTAGCTTAGCACCTGGTACACTGTAAATACTAATGAAAATACTGATCATCATTGTTAGTATCAGTACCAGCAAAATGAGTCTTTGTAGGGAAACATCATTCAAAGATCCCCTTAAAGTGCCTATGACCTCAACTGTTCACCTCTTCCCTTGTCTGGGGCCAGAAAGGAGCTGCCAAAAGGTGGCTAGGCCCAGACATTACTCTGCTCAAAAACTGGGACTAGGGGAGAGAGAAAGAAAGAACTAGGAGACAGATACAGAGATAGAATCCTTAAGAAAATGTTCATTATCATAATTTTGAAGTAAAGGAGAAGGATGTATGTGTTTAGGAGGTGGGTGAGGAGGTACTGAAGTAAGGTGTAACAGGTATAGACAGGGGCATGACACATTGAAGGCTAAATAATAAAGTTGTGACTTTGATACCTCTGGTGGAAAAACTGATGATCAGCAGGATAAGCTAGATAACAAGCTCCTGAAAAATCATGAGATAATGGTACAGTTAATATCATCTAGAACCCTAACTTGTTTGCTCAGTGGATAGAGCGTTGGCCTGCTGACCAAAGGGTCCTGGGTTCAATTCTGGCCAAGGGCACGTACCTCAGTTGCAGGCTCCTCCCCAGCCTGATCCCTTGTCGGGGCTTGTGCAGGAGACAACCAATAGATGTGTTTCTCTCACAGCGATGTTCCCTCTCTCTTCCACTCTCTCTAAAACTCAATGGAAAATATCCTCACGTGAGGATTAAAATAATAATAATAACAACAACAACAACATCCAGAGTCAAGAAAACTCTAAAAAGGAAATGTGTGTGTGTGTGTATGGTGTGATTGCTGTCCTAAAGAGCTTGAAGTCTCTATACCAAGTAAGAGTCCTATGTAAAGTCGTATGTTAGCTCCATCCCAACTCTGAGATGTTATGATGCCATGAGGACTGAATTCAGCCAGATAGGATGAATTTTGTTCATTAGATTCCACATATAAGTGAGATCATGTGATAATTTGTCTTTCTCTGACTGGCTTATTTCACTTATCATAATACTCTCCAGGTCCATCCATGCTGTTGCAAATGTTAGAAGTTCCTTCCTTTTTACAGCAGCATAGTATTCCATTGTGTACCTGTACCACTGATTTTTAATCTGCTCATCTGCTGATGGGCACTTAGGCTGTATCCAAATCCAAGCCACTGTAAATTGTGCTGCTATGAACATAGGGGTGCATATATCCCTTCTAATGGGTGTTTCTAGTTTCTTGGGATATATTTCTAAAAGTGGGATCACTGGGTCAAATGGTATATTTTAAACATTTGCAGTTTACTTTATGTCAAATACACTGAAGAAAGCTATTAAAATGTTAGCATATGTGGCAATCAAGATCTATCTCAGGTGATTTCTATTTAAAAGAAATCAATAATGCACATTGATGGCAAGCAAAATTAATCAGAAACAGGTGTATAATTTTCTATATCACTATCAGAAAAAGTCAGCAAGTTTGCATCTACCTTTGTATTCACTTTTTATCAAATGGCATGTATTATCAAAAGAAATATCAGAAATCCAACCAACAAAATAAAAAAAGTAAACTATTAGCTCATAGCTGTAGGCCTATTTTAATTAAATTTGTGTGTTCATTTACTATGGTACTTAAAGTCTTGAAAAATTGTGGTTTATGTCTGAATAGTTTCTATTTAGTTTGTACAACATGATTTTACATAATAACTCTCTGACAAGAGGTAGCAATATCATATAGAAAGAAACTAATATCAAGTTCACAGATAAAAATGCAATGAAAAAGAAACCATCAACAAAACAACAAGAGAACAACATAAACTGATGAACAAAGACAGATCTAGAGGCAGAGAATCATCGATCAGAACGTCAAACCTCAGAGGGAAGGTAGGAGAGGGTGGGGGTAAGGAGGAGAGATCAACCAAAGGACTTGTATACATGCACATAAGCCTAACCAATGAACATAGACACCAGGGGGGGTGAGGGCATGAGTGGGGGGGGTGTAATTGGAGGATAAGGACACATATGTAATACCTTAATCAATGAAGAAATTTTTAAAAAAAGAAAAAAACAACAACAAGAAAGCCCACTGCATGGGAGAACATATTTGCCAACGTTATCACCGATAAGGGTTTATTTTTTTTTAAATATATATTTTATTGATTTTTTACAGAGAGGAAGTGAGAGAGATAGAGAGTTAGAAACATCGATGAGAGAGAAACATCGATCAGCCGCCTCCTGCACATCTCCCACTGGGGATATGCCCGCAACCCAGGCACACGCCCCTGACCGGAATCGAACCTGGGACCCTTCAGTCCGCAGGCCGACGCTCTATCCACTGAGCCAAACCGGTTTCGGCCGATAAGGGTTTAATCTCCAACGTTTATGGGGAACTCATACAACTTAACAAAAGGAAGATAAACAACCCAATCCAAAAAATGGGCAACGGACCTAAATAAATACTTATCGAAAGAGGACATACAGAAGGCCAGGAGACATGTGAAGAAATGCTCAGGGTCACTAATCATCTAAGAGATGCAGAATGAGGCGACGGTGCAGTACCATCTCACACCTGTCGGAGCGGCTATCATCAACAAATCAACAAATGATTTATTTTTAAAATTTATCTTTATTGTTAAAAATATTATAGATGTCCCCCTTTTTCCCCATTGACCCCCTCCACCCTTCTTCCCCGAGGCCTTCACTGCACAGTTGTCTGTGTCCTTGGTTTATACATATATACATGTAAGTTCCCCAGTTAATCTCTCCCCCCCACACACACACCCTCTGAGATCCATCAGTCTGTTCTATGCTTCTATGTCGCTGGATCTATTTTGTTTGTCAGTTTATTTTGTTCATTAGATTCCACATATAAGTGAGATCATGCAATGTTTGTCTTTCCCTGACTGGCTTATTTCACTTAGCATATTTCACTCCATGCTGTCTCAAAGGGTATGAGATCCTTCTTTTCTATAGCTGCATAGTATTCCATTATGCAAATGTATCACACTTTTTTATCCATTCATCTACTGATGGGCACTTGGGCTGTTTCCAGATCTTAGCTATGGTAAACAGTATTGCTATGAACATAGGGGTAAATATTTTCTTTCTTATTGGTGTTTCAGGATTCTCAGGATATATTCCTAGAAGTGGGATTAAATGCACTAATTTAAAGGAAGACAAGTCCACATGGACATGAAGATTATAAAGATGGTATGCAAACAACCAGGATGTCTGTGAAACACAGCTGCAGGCCATGGGCAGTAACCACAGTTTATAAATTGGAGAACAAAATGCTTCTTCGGGAAGTTTAGTCTAGCAGCAAGTGGAAATACAGATTGACATTAGGGAGATCAATTTAAAAGATTAGCTCTCAAGACCAATAGATGAGAGAGGTCAAGAGGGTCAGAACTGGGCTGATTAGAGGTGAAAACAGAAAGGAAGTGATGGGGGTAGGGGGAGTAAGGAGGAGCTCAATAGATTTCAAGAACAGGAATTGGCAACTCATTCTATGTGGTATTTTGTGCAGAAGAATCTTGTGACAGTGTTGGAAACAAGGCTCAAATGAGGTGGTAACTGAGCTAATATAAATGAGATGAGTGTGAAGAACATTTTAAGCAATCTACAGAACTTGGATTAAGCCAGGGCATGATTACATCATAAAATGCCAAGGATTCCAGCATTAACACACAGATAATGGTTTGGGCTAAGAATTAGGTATTTGGGGTCTTATCATCCTTCACTGGTTATGTTGCATTGCAAAGCACTAAGCAAAAGGATGCAGTGTGCTGCACAGATACCAAGGCATTTAATATATTTTTGCTACTCTTAATTCTGAGCAAGCTACCTATCCTATGCTGGTGTTCCCAACATGAAACACTTATCTTCCCCTCAGTTCCCAACCCCTTATAGCTCATGATAAAACTGTCAGTTGAGTGGATTTTATTTTATTGCTTGAGGGAAATTTAAACAAAAAACAACAACTTGGAAGGACTTTACTTATGAGCTCAAGTCCCCTCTAAAAATAGACACAGTTACACCATTCATTTGGTACATAAACTTATTACGTCTTGCAACTTGGAGGACTGGCAGAATGAATAGATTCATTATCTCTTCATTTATGCTTTCTTAAGAGCTGTCAAGCCTTTGCACTCTACATTTCCTCCAAGAACCCACTCTAAGAAAGTTTCTCCTCTGAGTGGCTCATATAGCACTTACACACATCCTGCCTTGTGCTGGAGTTATTTGCATTTGCCTTATCTCCTCCTAAAGGAAGAGACTGACTTTGATATTAGTTAGAGGCCTCAGATACAGTGTAGAAGTTCCTTAACTATCCGTGAAATAAATCTGTTTGTTTTTAAGATAAGTACAGTTGCTCGCATTCGGTTTGAAGTATTGCCATTTCAAGGCCCCCAAAATGTCTTATCAGTAGTTATTCAAATAATTTCCCCTTCACCATTATTGTGCAAGAAAATATGGATAAAACTATTTACAAATTCAGGAAGATTTCAGGGTGTGCCAGGTTTTG
Organism: Myotis daubentonii; assembly: GCF_963259705.1. Classification (NCBI taxonomy): domain Eukaryota; kingdom Metazoa; phylum Chordata; class Mammalia; order Chiroptera; family Vespertilionidae; genus Myotis; species Myotis daubentonii. The sequence continues at coordinate 5,528,521 of NC_081861.1, read as the reverse complement.
GGACACACACACACTCAATCCTTCTGCCTAACCACCCACCCAAGGCGTGGCGACTACTAGCATGACAAATACTGCCTACACCTCACTCTGTAATTCTAAAATGTAAGTTTATGAGTAAGTCTTAATCGGAATTTAGGTCCAAGAGACAAGCTATATTGAGTCGAAGGTTAATCTTTTTTCTCTCAATGAGCTAGAGAATAAAAAAATATTACACAATCTAGAGAACTGGATTCTAGCTTCAACCCTGTCGCTGACCTGATCTGAGTCTTTTAAAAAATATTTTCATTATTGATTTCAGAGAGGAAGGGGAGGGGGAGAGAGAGAGAGAGAGAGAGAGAGAGAGAGAGAGAGAGAGAGAGAGAGAGAGAGAGAGAGAGAAACATCAATGATGAGAGAGATTCATTGACTGGCTGCCTCCTACACACCCCACACTGGGGATTGAGCCCGAAACCGAGGCATGTGCCCTGACCAGGAATCGAACTGTGATCTCCTGGTTCACAGGTTGACATTCAACCACTGAGCCACACCGGCCAGGTGCTAATTGTCATTTTGAGCTTACCAATTTAAAACGTTCATTATCTTTTGCTTCCTCCTACTATAACCCCTATATTTAATTGGTTACCAAGTCCAAACCTCCTGGTTTACAGTGTTTCCGATTTGTTCATTTACTTTTTATCCCCACCTTTCCCACTGTGTGGTCTGGCCCCAACTGCTTTATACCTTTCAATATCTGTTATTCCTCTCCCCAAGACTCATCCCTACCATTGGCCACACTCAAATTTCATATTCCCCCATCCTCCACAGTCCTCCTCCCCAGTCAAGACAATTTTCTCATGATCAGCTGCCCACCTACCCTAACCAGATTTGTGTTACTAAACCAGACAGGATTGTCACCCTTGCTTTCTACATATCCAAATGTTAACAGTCTTTAAAGGCCCAGCTCAGGTATCATGATACTTTTTTCATGATACTCTGCTTTTCCTAAACTCTCATTGGGCGATGCTACTCATTTCTTGATTATATGCTCATTCTCTACCTCCTTCATTTTTCTTGAATAATAAATACAAGAGAAATTGGGTTTGGGCATTTTTCTCTTGTATCCTCCTCCACAGTGTTGGATGCATAATGGGTATTCAAGAAATGCTTTTTGCACTGGGTATTTTAGCTCGGTGGTTAGAGGATTGGGCTTTGGACCAAAGGGTCATGGGTTCAATTCTCGGTCAAGGGCATGTACCCAGTTGAAGGTTCGGTCCCCACCCAGTTAGGGTGGGTTCCGGAGGCAACTAGTACATGTGTCTCTCTCACATCGATGTTTCCCTCTCTCTCCCCCCCTCCTCCCTCTCTTCCACTCTCTCTAAAAATCAAGGGGAGGGGGGAATATCCTTGGGTGAGGATTTAAAAAAAAGAAATGCTTTTTGATCATATTGTGATTAATGTTCAAACTATAGTATTTAATTTGAAAATCCTGTTCTTATTTCTCTCCTCTGTGATCACATACTGTATTGAATCTAAAAGAGCCCATTAAAATCATGACACTCTGGTCCTCCTCCCTACTCCTCTCCCCCTTTTGGAATTTAACACATGAATAAGACACATCATATGATACTAAAAATCTGCAATTTTAGAACTTTAGTAACAAAAGACCACAAAATCCAACTAGATACTTCCCTTCAATATGAAAAACCATTTTCCCCTAGCAACCAGGTTAAACAAAGCTCTTAATTTAAAAAGCAAGAACAACCGGAAATACTTCCTCTTCAGGTCCCTGGGGAAATGCTGCTCTGAGGCTGACCCTAGTGGTGGAGAAGGCGGGTGTGGAGAGTAAATCTTAAATGCCTAGAATCTAGGGCTCAAGCCAAAGGAGGAATAAATCCAACTCCACTGGGGCCCAGCACATCTTTTTCTATGCCAGAAGTTCAAAGGGGGGGGGTCTCACTTCCTAAATTGTCTTATGTATTCTTAAATCTGTTTAAACTATTGTATTACTTATCCCATCACCCACCAGCCACCAAGTAACGAGCCCTTCCTAGTTAGTTCAAGGAAACAACAGTACACCAAGTGTGCCCTATTGTCCTCTGCCTAAGAGTAACTACAACAATTAGGTTTTTGTGGGCCAGCAGAACTTAATTAACTACCTTATAAACCAAGGAAAACTATGGCTCCACATATATGCATACCTTTATAATTTCAATATATCCTTTAATTAACTATAAGGGCAAGCAAATAACAACTTGGACTAAAAATAATCTAAAAGAATTGCTGGCTTGCCACAAAGTTCATATATCATTGAGTTAAGAAATTATTGCTGGGGGGAAAATGAAGAAAACAATGTGCAGAACACTCAATATATTGTCCTGGCAAAGTGCTAGTTCTATTGCAATAGGCTTCAGCAGTGTGGCCAGTTTTCTCCTTGACAAAAGCCACAATATTTATTTCTTCCCTTTGTTCCCTTTTATTCCTAAACAGAGGTCTTAGAGATTCTGCCAGTGGCACACCTGGACAGTCCCTGGGTATTTTCATGTGGGTACTAATTAAAATGCTAACCCTACAAACTACATAGAACCTTGAAGAAGAAAACAGGCAGGTTGCGCAGCACAGGTACTTTTTGAGGTTTGTGTCTAATCCTACGTAAAATGCCTAAGATAACATGTCAGATTTCATCCTTTGAAAGCCCAAAGAAAATAGTAATTTTGGGAAAATGAGGATATGGGAACCTTTCTGTAATTTTTTCCAAGATGAAATTTCAGAAAGTTTTACTTTGTTTTTTTCAGAAAGTTTTACTTTTTTTTTTTTTTCAGAAAGTTTTACTTTTTAAGAACAGAGGGAATGGAGAGACTGACCCCAGGCCCTTTTGCAGATTCTATGGCACATCAAGAATGTAGTCAGCCAGCTCATAAATTTGCCACTAACCACAACTAAATTCAAAACACCTGGAAAACTTTTTTAAAAGCATGAACTGAAAGACCCTACAGATTTGGGCAGTTGTCAAAATTTGTGCTACCAGACAGATGGTGTCAATGCTCTCAGGACAATGTGACAAGTCAAAGTCTTAATTCATTCAACTAAGCACCTCTGCACATGGATTACAAGTTACACTTCATAATGTACACTCCCAGTAATGCCACATGTTTAAGAAACCATCATTGGGGTTGTGAAAGAAAGTTCCCAGTCAAATTCTCACCACCCTTGGTTATATGGGTGTGTTCACTTTGTGATAAATTACTGAGCTGTAACTTTGGATTTGCATGCTATTTTATACGTGTGTTATATTTTAATAGAAAATCTTAAAATCTTCCCAGCATCCTTTGGCTACACTTGTAGCATCATTAAACACTTTGCTGCAGAAATGCTTAAATGGCACAGTGTTCCAGTCATTTGGAGTAAATTCACTGTTTGAGATGGCAGCATAATTGCTTCTGGTCTACTGGTGCATGGACAATAAGAACCAACCTTGCATCTAAATGCATATAAGGGGAAATCATTCATTGATTAAGGGGTGTGCAAACTGAGCCACTTAATCTGAAACAGGCTAATTCAGCAATTACCAAACTTGGGAAACTGTAATACTCTCAATTTAAAGTTTCCTTTAATCGCTAAGAGTACAAAGCATTGCGTGGTGTGTGTATGCGTAACAGAAATTAATAGAAAGAGGATAAATATGAACCAATTTTCAATGTTTCACACAATCTTAACATTGATACTGCATGGAATCATAAAATCAGGGCCCCAAAAAACTGGTCAGAATCAGCAGAAAATGCCTATGAGAGGCAGGGCACCTAATCAAAACCTGCACCATAGTTACAACCCTAGACAGTAGCCAAAAGGTTATGTGACAGGGCAATATTGAAAAGTGAGTACTCTCTATATGCACAGACTATAATCAATTTAATATTCTTTAAAAGTACATGCTTTAATCAAATGCCTAGCATGTATTGTGGAAGACAAATTGGGGGGGGGTGTTATTTTTATTTGGATAGAAAAACATTCGTTTTTTATTTAACCAATGTGTACTGAGAGACTTATATGGCTGAATTCCAGGATACAATATTTTATTTGGAAGACATATTTTATACTCTTTAGGATTTCACGCTACTTGGGAAGGCAGTGAGTGGATGGTACTAACAGAGATGGAACAATTATAGAAACAAAATATGGTGTGTAAACAGTGTGGCATTATCAGCAGCAGTTCAAGGAAGCTTAGTATAGCTGCAGAGGTGGGCACACAGTCTGGGCCTTCTAACATGGGCAGGTAAGATCAGTGATAAAGAGACAGGGCATTCCAAGCTACAGTAAGTAAGATCTAAGCCAGGGGTGGGCAAACTTTTTGACTCGAGGGCCACAATGGGTTCTTAAACTGGACCGGAGGGCCGGAACAAAAGCATGGATGGAGTGTTTGTGTGAACTAATATAAATTCAAAGTAAACATCATTACATAAAAGGGTATGGTCTTTTTTTTTTTTTTTTTAGTTTTATTCATTTCAAACGGGCCGAATCCGGCCCGCGGGCCGTAGTTTGCCCACGGCTGATCTAAGCAAAGGGCAAGGTAGAGTGAATCAGCAGGAGGTAGAGCAGTGCTACTCAAAGTATGGTTCAAAGGCCTAGTGCCAGTCCCCAACTTGTTCACTAAGACAAGTCCAGAAATTAATAAGCATTTAGAAACTTTTATAGCAATTTGACAGGGCAATTTTATGTCTCATAAATCTAATAATAAATATAAAGCTTATACTTTATATGTCTTGATAATTTCATTCTCCTAATGATCTTTGTTACATTACACAAAAGTTTCAATCCATGATGGACTAGAAGTTAGAAAAAAATAAATACACAATTAGCTTGTCTCTTGGCACAGGCTCCTTTGAGAAACACAAGTTGAGACTGATGATATGTCTGAGTCAAGGGGTGTGGAGGTGAGGTGGAGAATGAAGGATGGGTAAATGGGATAAGGCAAGATAATAAAGGCCTTGAAACACAAGCACATGTAGGAATTATCTGAACCAATTTTCAGTGTTTCACACATTCTTAACATTGATACTCCATGGAATCATAAAATCAGGACCCCGAAAAACTGGTCAGAATCAGCAGAAAATGCCTATGAGAGGCAGGACACCAAACATGTAGGAGACAATAAGTATTGGAAAGTGGTACTAAGTTCATGGATAAGGAAGTGCCATGAAGAAAGAAGTAGTTTTGTAGGGCAGAGTCTGGCAGCAGTTGATTGGGTTTGATTGGAAGGAGATCAACCACTCAGAAATTAAGAACACAACATCTGAAAGGAAGACTACACTAGAAAGAATCAACAACAGTAATTTAGATGAAGGAGAGAATTGAATCAGCGATTTTGAAGACAAGGTAGCAGAAAACACTCAATCAGAGCATCAAAAAGAGAATTTTAAAAATGAGAATAGCCCTAGCTGATTTGGCTCAGTGGATAGAGCATCAGCCTTCAGACTGAAGGGTCCCAAGTTCAGTCCTCATCAAGGGCATGTACTTTGGTTGCAGTCTCGATCTCCAGCCCTGGTCTGGGTGTGTGCAGTAGGCGACCAATCAATGTGTCTCTCTCACATCGATGTTTCTCTCTCTCTGTCTCTCCCCCTTCCTTCCACTCTCTATGAAAAAAAAAATGGAAAAAATATCCTCGGGTGAGGATTAACAAAAAATAAAATTAAAAGAAGTGAGAGTAACAGAAGGGATCTTTGGGACCACATGAAGCATAACAACATCTGCATCATACAGGTGCCATAAGGAGAAGAGAGAGAGCAAGGAATTGTGAACTTATTTGAAGAAACAATGACTGAAAATTACCCTAACCTGCTGAAGGAAAAAGACACACAAGCCCAGGAAGTGCAGAGAGTCCCAAAAAAAGATGAACCCAAAGAGGCCCACACCAACACACATCATAATTAGAACGTCAAAGGTTAAAGACAAAAAGAGAATCTTAAAAGCAGCAAGATAGAAAGTTACCTACAAGGGAGCCCCTATAACAGTGATGGTGAACCTTTTGAGCTTGGCGTGTCAGCATTTTGAAAAACCCTAACTTAACTCTGGTGCCATGTCACATATAGAAATTTTTTGATATTTGCAACCATAGTAAAACAAAGATTTATATTTTTTATATTTATTTTATATATTTAAATGCCATTTAACAAAGAAAAATCAACCAAAAAAAATGAGTTCGCGTGTCACCTCTAACATATGTGTCATAGGTTCGCCATCACTGCCCTATAAGTATTCCTGCTGATTTCTCGACAGAAACATTTCAGGATAGAAGGGATTGGTACAAAATCTTCAAAGTGACAAAGACAAGGACCCTACAATTAAGACTACTCTATTCAGCAAGGCTATCATTTAAAATGAAGGAGAAATAAAGAGCTTTGAAACAAGAAATCTAGAGGAGTTCATTACCACCAATCCAGCCAGTGTGGCATAGTAGTTGAGCATCGACTTATGAACCAGGCGGTCACGGTTCAATTCCTGGTCAGGGCATATGCCCAGGCTGCAGGCTCAATTCCCAGTGTGGAGCGTACAGGAGGCAGCTGATCAATGATTTTCTCTGATCATTGATGTTTCTATCTCCTTCTCCCTTCCTCTTTGAAATCAACAAAAAAATATTTTTAAAAAAGAGAGACAAAGAGAAATATTACATAATGATAAAGGGACCAATCCAACAAGAGGATATAATATTTATAAACATGTATGCACCCAACATAGGTGCAAATAAGTATATAAAGCAAATCTTAATGGACATAAAGAATGAGATCAACAGTAATGCAGCCATAGTGGGGGATTTTAACACCCCATTAACATCAATGGATAGATCTTCCAGACAGAAAATCAACAAGGAAACAGCAGCCTTCAATGACACACTAGACCAGATGTATTTAATTGATGTTTTCAAATCATTTAACCCCAAAGCAGCAGAATATGCATTCCTTTCAAGTGCACATGGAACATTTGCTAGGATAGACCACATATTAGGGCAAAAAAACAAGTCTCGATAAATTTAAGAAGATTGAAATCATATCAAGCATCTTCTAAACACAATAGTATAAAACTAGAAATCAATAACAAGAAAAACACTGAAAAACACACAAATACATGAAAACTAAATAACATGTTACTAAACAATGAATGGGTTAATAATGAGATCAAGAAAAAAATCAAAAGATACCTCTAGACAAATGAAAATGAAAACACAACAACCCAAAATCTATGGGACTCAGCAAAAGCAGTCCTACATGGGAAATACAAGCCTACCTGAAGAAAGAATAAAAATGTGAAATAAACAATTTAACCTTACACCTAAAGGAACTAGTAATACAACAAACACAGCCCAAAGTGAGTAGAAGAAAGGAAATAATAAAGATCAGAGCGGAAATAAAAATAATAGCATCTGAAAAAAACAATATGAAAGATCAATGAAACCAAGAGCTGGTTCTTTGAAAAGATAAACAACACTGATAAACCTTTAACCGGATTCATCAAGAAAAAAAGAGAGAAGACTCAAATAAATAAAATCATAAATGAAAGAGAAGTTACATGTGACACCACAGGAATACGAAGGATTATAAGAAAATATTACAGACAACTATATGCCAACAAATAGTACAACCTGGAAGAAATGGATAAATTTCTAGAAACATACAATCTTCCAAAACTGAACCAAGAAGAAACAGAAAATCTGAACAGACTGATTACAACTAATGAAATCAAAGCAGTAATAAAATTCCCAACAAGTCCTCAAACAGATGGTTTCACAGGAGAATTTTACCAAACATTCAAAGAACTAGCACTTATCCTTCTTAAATTATTCCAAAAAAATTCAAGAGGAGGGAAGACTCTAAAGCTTATTTAACGAGGCAGCATTATCCTAATTCCAAAACCAGATAAAGACACTACAAAGAAAGAAAATTATAGGCCAATATCCCTGGTGAACAGAGATGCCAAAATCTTCAAAAAATATTAGCAAACTGAATCCAGCAATGCATTAAAAGACCATACACCATGATTGAGTGGGATTTATTCCTGAGATGCAAGGTTGGTACAATATGCACAGATCAAGTAACATGATACACCACATACACAAAATGGATAGAAATCACATGATTATATCAATTGATGCAGAAAACACTTGACAAAATCCAGCACCCATTTGTAATAAAAACTCTAAGTGAAGTGGGAATAGAGAAAATATATCTTAATATAATCTACACTAATAAAAGAGAAAAATGGTAATTGGCGTACGACGCTACCCTCTTCATTGGCTAATCAGGGCTATATGCAAATTAACTGCCAACTAAAATTGGCAGTTAACTGCCAACAAGATGGCGGTTAATTTGCATATGTAGGCACAATGCAGGGAGGCAAAAGGGAAAGCAGGAAGAAGCCCCCTGCCACTGACAGTGATCGGAAACCCAGGGGGGAGCTAAGAGCTGGGGGGCAGCCATGATCGAAGAATCAGGTGCCTTTTCCGCCCTGGCCAGTAATAGCAGGAAGTAGGGGTGGAGCCAGCGATGGGAGCTGGGCACGGTCGAAGCTGGCAGTCCCAGGAGCTAGGGGTCCCTTGCCTGGGCCTAAAGCGAAGCCCATGATTGTGGGGCCGCTGCAGCTGCGGATCCCCGCTGCCCGGGCCGGACGCCTAGGCCAGAGGAGTTAGGCCTGGGCAGGGGCAGAGCCTGCAACCGCGGGGAGCTGGGGGTCCCCTGCCCAGGCCTGACACCTCTGCCGGAGGCCTCAGGCCTGGTCAAGGGGCTGATCCGGTGATTGGTGATCGGAGGGTGATGAGGGTCAACTCCTCTGGCCGAGGCATCAGGCCTGGGCAAGGGGCAGAGCCAGCAATCGGAGGGGTCTGGGGGCAGAACCAGTGATGGGGGGAAATGAGGGTCCCCTGCCCAGGCCTGACACCTCTGTCAGAGGCGTCAGGCCTGGGCAAGGGGCCGATCCTGTGATTGGAGGGTGATGGGGGTCAACGCCTGAGGGCTCCCAGTATGTGAGAGGGGGCAGGCTGGGCTGAGGGACACTTCCCCCCCCCCCACACACACACACCCAGTGCACGAATTTCGTGCACCGGGCCCCTAGTAAAGACTATAAATGGAAAACCTACAGCTAACATCATACTCAACAGGGGAAATCTAAGTGTTTCCCTTAAGATCAGCAACAAGACAGGGATGCCCACTTTCACCAACCTTTTCTAACATAGTACTGGACATCCTAGCCACAGCAATCAGACAAGAAATAAAAGGCATCCAGTTAGAAAGGAATAAGTAACACTGTCATTATTTGCAGATGACATGATACTCGATATAGAGAACCCTAAAGATTTCACAAAAAAACTACTAGAACTGATAAATGAACTGAGTAAAATACCAGGAAACAAAATCAATATTCAGAAATTGGTTGCATTTTTATACACCAATAATGAACTATCAAAAAGGAAAATTAAAAAACAATTCAATTTACAATTGCATTAAAAAAATACCTAAGAATAAATTTAACCAAGGTGGTAAAAGACCTGTATTCAGAATATTATAAGACACTGAAGAAAGAAACTGAAGATATAAATAAATGGAAGCATATATCCTGCTCATGGATAGGAATAATTAACATCATTAAAATGTCCATACTGACGTTGAAAAAAGATATAGAGGAAGACATAAATAGATGGAAGAACATACCGTGTTCATGGATTTGTAGAATCAACATCATTAAAATGTCCATACTACCCAAAGCAATCTATAAATTCAACACACTTCCCATTAAAATACCAACAGCATACTTCAGAGATCTAGAACAAACTCTCCAAAAATTCATCTGGAATAAAAAAAGACCCCGAATAGCTGCAGCAATCCTGAAAAAGAACAAAGTAGGTGGGATCTCAATACCAGATATCAAGATGTATTACAAAGCCACTGTTCTCAAAACTGCCTGGTACTGGCACAAGAATAGGCATACAGATCAATGGAATAGAATAGAGAGCCCAGAAATCGGCCCGAACCAATATGCTCAATTAATATTTGACAAAGGAGGCAAGAACATACAATGGAGCCAAGATAGTCTCTTCAATAAATGGTGTTGGGAAAATTGGACAGATATATGCAAGAAAATGAAACTAGACCACCAACTTACACCATACACAAAAATAAACTCAAAATGGATAAAGGACTTAAATGTACAACAGGAAACCATAAAAATTCTAGAAGAATCCAAAGGCAACAAAATCTCAGACATATGCTGAAGCAATTTCTTCACTGATACAACTCCTAGGGCACTTGAAACTAAAGAAAAAATGAACAAATGGGACTACATCAAAATAAAAAGCTTCTGCACAGCAAAAGAAACCATCAACAAAACAACGAGAAAACCCACTGTGTGGGAAAACATATTTGCCAATGACATATCTGATAAGGGCCTAATCTCCAAAATTTATAGGGAACTCATACAACTTAACAAAAGGAAGATAAACAATCCAATCAAAAAATGGGCAAAGGACCTAAATAGACACCTTTCAAAAGAGGACATTCAGAAAGCCAAGAGACATATGAAAACATGCTCAAAGTCACTAATCATCCGAGAGATGCAAATCAAAACAACAATGAGGTACCATCTCACACCTGTCAGACTGGCTATCATCAACAAATCAACAAACGACAAGTGCTGGAGAGGATGTGGAGAAAAAGGAACACTTGTGCACTGCTGGTGGGAATGCAGACTGGTGCAGCCACTATGGAAGACAGTATGGAGTTTCCTTAAAAAACTGAAAATGGAACTCCCATTTGACCCTGTGATCCCACTTCTAGGAATATATCCCAAGAAACCAGAAACACCAATCAGAAAGGATATATGCACCCCTATGTTCATAGCAGCACAATTCACCATAGCTAAGATCTGGAAACAGCCTAAGTGCCCATCAGTAGATGAATGGATTAGAAAACTGTGGTACATCTACACGATGGAATACTATGCTGCTCTAAAAAGGAAGGAACTCTTACCATTTGCAACGGCATGGATGGAACTGGAGAGCATTATGCTAAGTGAAATAAGCCAGTCAATGAAGAAAAAATACCACATAATCTCACTCATTCATGGATAATAGAGACCATTATAAACTTTTGAACAATAATAGATACAGAGGCAGAGCTGCCTCAAACAGATTGTCAAACTGCAGTGGGAAGGTCGGGGAGGGTGGGGGTGCAGGACGTAGGGGGGTAAGAGATCAACCAAAGGACTTGTATGCATGCATATAAGCATAACCAATGGACATAAGACACCGGGGGATAGGGGAGGCTAGGGGACTGTCTGGGGGGGGGGGGAAATGGACACATATGTAATACCCTTTGTAATACTTTAAGCAATAATAAAAAAAATGTCCATACTATCCAAAGAAATCTACAGATTCAATGCAATTCCTATCAAAATACCAATGGTGTATTTCACAGAACTAGAATAAACATTCTAAAAATTTATATGAACCCATAAAAGACCCCAAATAGCCACAGCAATCTTGAGAAAGAAGAACAAAGTTGGGAGTATCACACTACCTGACATCAAACTATACTACAAGGCTATAGTAATCAAAATAGCATGGTATTTGGCATAAAGATAAGTATACAGCTTAGTGGAACAGAATAGAGATACCAGAAATAAACTCCTGACTTTATCATCATTTGATATTTGACAAAGTAGCCAAGAACATACAATGGAGTAAAGAGAGTCTGTTCATTAAATGGTGTTGGGAAAAGTGGGAAGATACATGCAAAAAAAAATGAAACTAGACAAATTCTTACACCATATAAAAGAATAAACTCAAAATGAATTAAAGACTTAAATGTAAGTCTCAAAACCATTAAACTCCTAGAAGAAAAGATAGGCAGTAAAATCTGTGACATTTCTCTTAGCAATATTTTTTCTGATACATCTCCTCAAGCAAGAGAAACAAAAGAGAAAATAAACGAATGGGACTACATCACACTAAAAAGGTTTTGCACAGCAAAGGAAACCAAAGACAACCTATTGAATAAAAGAAGATATTTGTCAATAAGACATCTGATAAGAATTTAATATCACCCTAGCCGGTTTAGCTCAGTGTATAGAGCATTGGCCTGTGGACTGAAGGGTCCTGGGTTCGATTCTGGTCAAGGGCATGTACCTTGCTTGCAAGCTCCTTCCTGGCCCAGACCCTGATTAGGGCACATGCAGGAGGCAACAATCGATGTGTTTCTCTCAATCGATGTGTTTCCCTCTCTCTTCCACTCTCTCTAAAAATCAATGGAAAAATATCCTTGGGTGAGGATTAAAAAAAAAAGAATATCCAAAATTCATAAATACCTCATATAGCTAAACACACACACACACGCCCAAAACAATCCAATTAAAAAATGAGCAAAGGACCTGAATAGAGACTTCTCCAAAGAGGATATACAGATGGCCAATAGACATATGAAAAGATGCTCAGAGTCACTGATCACCAGAGTAATGCAAATAAAAACCACAATGAAATATCACCTCACACCTGACAGAATGGTATCACCAATAAGTGAATAAACAACAAGTTCTGGCAAGGATGTGAAGAAAAGGGAACCTTTGTGCACTGTTGGTGGGAATGCAGACTGGTGCAGCCACTATTGAAAGCAGTATGGCAGGTCCTCAAAAAATCAAAATTGAATCTGCCTTATGACCCAGTAATTCCACTTCTGTATATATATCCAAAGAAACCCAAAATTATAATAGCCAAGATATGGAAGCAACCCAAGTGTCCAGTAGATGAGTGGATAAAAAAGTGGTTATGTATAATGAAATATTATTTGGCCATAAAAAAGAATGAAATCTTATAATTTGCTACAGCATGGATGAACCTAGAGATTATGCTAAGTGAAATAAATCAGTCAGAGAAGGACAAATACCATATCACTTCACTTATATGTTGAACTTAAAGAACAATATAAATAAACAAACAAAACAGAAACAGATTCATAGACGCAGAGAACAGACTGATGGTTGCCAGAGGCGAGGTGTGGTTGGGGGACTGGGTGAAAGAGATGAAGGGATTAAAAATACAAATTGGTATTTACAAAGCAGTCACAGGGGTATAAATTGCAGCAGAGAGAATATAGTCAACAGTATTGCATTAACTATGTATGGTGCCAAGTGGGTACTGGAAATATTGGGGGGAACACTTTATAAAGTATATGATTGTCTAACCACTAAGATGTACACCTAAAACTAATACAAAGTAATATTGAATGTAAAGTGTAATTGAAAAAGAAATAAAGAAATACATTAGAGACATGGGGTGGGCTGGGGATGCCTATGCAGATACGAATATCTCATTCCAGAATAAATATAAGCTGGTCCTCTCATCAGCACTCAAGCTTTTGGCATGTAGTATGCCTGTGTAAACTGTTTCTGAATGTGCTTTCTGTTTTTCCTCATAATATAATCTTATGTTTTTAAAGATTATCAAGTCTAGCATCCTGTTCTGAATGAGTACAAATATATATTCCTTAGACCAGCATTTGCTAAACTGTGAATTATGGAATATTTGGTTCTACAAGATGTTACTATGTTCCTATTTTTTAACATATTTTTATTGATTTTAGAGAGGAAAGGAAAGGGAGAGAGATGTAGAAACATCCATGATCAGAGAGAATCATTGATCTGCCCTCCTTCATGCCCCCCACTGGGGATCGAGCCCACAACCTGGGCATGTGCCCTGACCAGGAATCGAACTATGACCTCCTTCCTGGTTCATAGGTTGACGCTCAACTACTGAGCCATGCCAGCCGGGCTGTTCTTTTCTTTTCTTTTTAAATATTATTATCCTATGTTCCAAAAATGTTTGGGAATGACACAAACATTTTTAAAGCTCTGAGAAGTCCTACAGTAAAGAAACTTATTAAACTTTTTATTTACCTCATCATTTTGGAAATAACCAGAAACCCTGCTATCAGAATACTTATGAACCTCAAGGCAAACACTATGGTTTATGCAGTATTTTAAAATAAAAATTGAATGAAGTAGGTCACTAGAGGGAAAAAAGAAGATTCATGTGAATTTTTAAGGAAAAAAATGTAATTACTATTACTGTATCTTTGTTAACTTTCCATTATGTTAACCAAAAATGAAATATTTTAGGTAAAGCACTTGAATGAAGTAGAAAGTATGTCAGGGATGATTTTATTTTAAAAGAACAGATAATTTAAAAGTCATTCATATGAATTATGTAAATTCATTTCATATTTTAAAGTATATTTACTTTACCAGCTGTACTTTCCACACTTTTCGTTTTGATTCCTAACAGTGGGGGATTGCATTTCCCAAAACATCAGATAGGTGGGAGAAGGAAAGCAGATAGGATATAATCTTAGCCACAGACTGTACATTCATAGGTAGACTTGACTGAGGACATGTTTTTAAAGCTTATAAATATATATTTATGATATTAGCATTACATATATATTTATATAATTTTATTTTAAATATTAGGTTACAGCCCTAGCCGGTTTGGCTGAGTGGATAGAGTGCCAGCCTCCAGATTAAAGGGCCCCAGGTTCAATTTTGGTCAAGGGCACATGCCCTGGTTGTAGGTTCGATTCCCAGTAGGAGGCATGCAGGGGGCAGCCAATCAATGATTCTCTCTCATCATTGATGTTTCTATCTCTCCCTCTCCCTTCCTCTCTAAAATCAATAACATTTTTTAAAAAATATTAGTTACAGAGAAAGCAAATTGGAAGGCAATACAGTCACTTTGCTTTTAGGAAAAAACTGCTGTATTTTGCTAAATTTTAAGACAGTTTATTAGATACGCTAGTGTAGAGAAGAAGGTAACTTTCCAAGTATTTTCTTCAATAACTGACTTATTTTTCTAAATTAAAAAATTAGAAAGGATGGAAAATTAAACTATAAATGCAAAGGAAAACTTTTTATCATTCTTAAAGGTTTACCACATATGAGTCACCTAAATATTACATCTGGTAACCTACAGAAGACCCAAAGGATTTTTAAAATTTAAACAAATCCTTTCATACATTTGACTAATGGAAAATAATTTATTTTCGTGTTCTTAGAAAATAAATTCCAGGTAGGAGTTTTTAAAACATATGGTTAATTGTTAATAATAGAGAAAATGACTAAAGCTGTAGAAGCCAAACATCTGGCCAGATGGCAAAACAACAGCTCCTTTGAAATTAAACATATCAACAATTTTAAATCTCAAATAACAAGTATCTATATATATAAAAGTCTAAGCAAATGCCAACCAGCCAACCACTCAACCGTCTGACCAGTAGCTATGATGTGCACTGACTACCAGAGGGCAGACGCCCAACACAGGCATGGAAACATGGAACAGACTCATGAATCATAGAGGGAAGGAGGGACGGGTGAGGGCGGGAAGAGATTAAACAAAGATCTTATATGCATACTAGAGGCCCAGTGCATGGATTCATGCACTGGTGGGGTCCCTCAGCCTGGCCTGTGCCCTCTCGGAATCCAGGACCCATCGGGGGATGTCAGAGAGCCAGTTTCAGCCTGATCCCTGCAGGGGACCCCATCGGCACACAAATCCATGTACCGGGCCTCTAGCTATTAATAAAAATAATCAAGATAGGACTTAATTACCATGATTTTTAAAAAGCAAACCAGGCCCGGCTGGAGTTGCTCAGTGGTTGAGCATCGACCCATGAACCAGGAGGTTATGGTTCAATTCCCGGTCAAGGCACATGCCTGGGTTTTGGGCTCCATCCCAGTCGGGGGCATGCAGGAGGCAGGAGGCAGCCAATCAAAGATTCTCTCTCATCATTGATGTTCTATCTCTCTCTTCTCCCTTCCTCTCTGAAATCAATCTATACTAATAATAGAGGAATATGCAAATTGTGCAGGACTCCATCACAGTAACAACTGAACAGCAGGCTGTGTGGGGCGACCAGGCCAGCAGGGGGTTTAGTGATGGACGACCAAATGAATGAACAGCAGGCTGCGTGGGGTGACCAGGCCAGCAGAGGGGCAGTTGGGGGCAACCAGGCCAGCAGGGGGGACAGTAAGGGGCAACCAGGACAGCAGAGGGGGCAGTTAGGGGTGACCAGGCTGGTTTAAGGTGCAGGCTGGGCTAAGGAGACCACCCCCTGTGCACAAATTTCGTGCACCAGGCCTCTAGTAAAAATATATTACAAATAGATAAGTAATGAAAGGGGTAACTTTCTTGGAAAGAAAAAAAAAAAGTCCAAGTACCCAAAGTGAAATAAGAATCTAAATACACCAAGGGAATTAGCAATATTATCAACAAACGTCAAAATAAACAAAAATGGCACTTAAATGTTTAAATATTAAATTAATAATAATCCTGTTACACACATGGTTTTTAAAAGTGTTATAGAAAATTCATTTTCATGAGGTGAATGTCATCCTGACTGCTGAACCTGGCTTATATGGCTAAAATACCAAAAGGAAAATTATAGGTTGGTCTTATTTGTGAACACAGATGCAAAAGTCTAAATGAAATTTTAGCAAATCATATACCAGCACTTCAAAGAAATTGTTCTTTATGGTAAATCAGGTTTTAGCCTGAGGTTGCAAGGCTTATATTAAGTAAGACCAATGATTCATAAGAAAACGTAAAAATAAAACTAAAAAAATAAATATGGTTTAAAAAACCTGAAAATACAACATTCATTTCTGATTTTGAAAGTAGAAAGATTTTCTTTTAATATTATAAATATGATTATATCTGAAGGGAGAACAATTCTATCTAATAAAAAGGTAATATGAAAATTAACTGTCACTCCATCACAAAGATGGTGGCGCCCATAGCAACAAGATGGCGGCACACAGTCCTCTCAGCCCCGCCAGAGTCCCCCAGTCCTGGGGGGGCAGGCGCTGAGAGCAGGCAGTGTGAGTGGTCTGGTCTGGCAGAATGCTTGCTTTGTCACTGTGGCGTCGAGGCAAGCATTCCGTGCCCGGCCACGGATGGGCCTCTGGCCAGGCTGGGGCACTGAATGCTTGCATAAGAAGAGAAGGAACCAGTGAGCTGAGCAGTCGAGTGGCCCCCAACTCCCAGGCAAGGTCAAGCCCAGGTGGCCAGAGGGTGTAGGGGGTAGAGGATAGTGTGACAGGAGGGGCTGGTAGCGGAGGCACAGGGGTGAATGCCGGATGAGAAAGAGGAAGGAAGCCCTTTATCGGAGTTCCTGAGAACAGGGAGGGAAGTCATTTGCATTTCCCAGCCACAGATGGGCCTCTGGCCAGGCCAGGGCGCAAAACGCTTGCGTCGTTGCCCAGCGACAAGGCAAGCATTCCGTGCCTGGCTGTGGCTGGGCCTCTGAGAGCCTCTGGGCAGTGGGTGTGGAGCAGCCAGGTTCCACAGAGAGCTACGATGCACAGATTCATGCACAGGGCTACTAGTAGTTTAATACAATGCCAAATCATTTAGGCCAAGACAACAACAGTTTAATACAACGCCAAATCATTTAGGCTTTCGTTTCCACCTGGACAGTTGACAAATCCTGTCAATTTTACTTTTGTAATGTGACAATATGAGGTACAAAAAGCTTGCCACCTAAGTATAAAATTAATGTCCAGTTTCCTCAGAACAAGAGGTTAGAGATGGATGGTTTCTATAACCAGAATGAATGACATGAACCACAAGTAAATGATTATTTAGTACCATAGTCACCCACTATATTAGTAAAAATAAAGATAAAGATAAATAACTGTGGGCTATTGGGATAATGAAGACACTCAAGACACTGTTGACTATACTGCCACATAAACCCACTGTATGACTCAGTACTCTCAGTTCAGGAACAGCTCCCCCCCAAAATTAGACTGCCCTCTACCACGTAAAAGGTTGCTTTGTAAGAAAGACATTTGTCACAGATGTATTCATATTTTTTAAATCCCAGAGGTGTGATTAAACCACGTCTGATATAACATTTATTCCCCCTCATTCACTGATTGTTCATTTTGAGGGATATGCACATGAACAAAACATGCAGTCTCTGATCTCAAGGAACTTAGATGACATTATTCAATTTTCCTATTAAATTATCAAGCTACTTGATACATGAAAATGAATGTACAAAATTTTTAGCTGAAAACGTTTATCAATAACAAAAAACCTGTAAAACCAATTATAAAAGTAATGTAAAATATTTTATCTATATACACACAAATAGAAACAGACAAAAATTTGTAAGAAATGGGCAATATAAATAGTTGGTATTTTAAATCTGTGGGATAGTTTTCCACATAGCATTCAAACTTGCACTGCAACTTCTGTAATGCTTTCAATAGCAAAGCTTGGGATTATGTAGTTGCTTTTTTTAAAAATCTAGTTCCTGTATTTTTTAGAAGGGACCAGCCTTTATGTACATGTAACTCAGTGCATCCCTCCTTTTCCTTCTCCTCTGTTTCTTTTTTAATTGCCAATAACATAAAACCCAAGTACTTCTTATAAATTACTTGCTGCATTTCCTGATTGGGGGGGGGGGAGTATGTTCTCTTTTACTAATTTTAAAATCAAATGAATGGAACTTTTTATATTTCTTTAGTTTTTATAAGACTTAAAAGTTGTGACCCTTAATTGAATTCTTTCAGTTGGTCAGTGGCCCTAGCTAGAAAAAATTCCCCATCCTGCTTTATATGATGCTATTTGTTGGAATATAAAAAGACATCCTGAAAGTAAACATTTTAAGTTTCCCACCAAGGGCAAGGGGCTCCTCTACATTTAGGTTACCCCTTGCCCTTTAAGACATTTAAAGGGATTTTTAAAAAATATATTTTTGTTGATTTCAGAGAAGGAGAGATAGAAACATCAATGCGGAGAGAGAATCATTGATCCGCTGCCTCCTGCATGCTCCCTACTGGGGATCAAGCGCACAACCCAGGCATGTGTGCTGACCAGGAATCAAACCCAGGACCCTTCAATCCGCAGGCTGATGCTCTATCCACTGAGCCAAACTGGCTAGGGATCAAAGGGATTGCTAAATTTCTATTTTTACAACTTCCATCTGATTTGGGTACTAAATGTGGCCTGCATTAAAAACAATGTTTTGTTTCTGTGCCCACTCTAAAACACAGCTGAAAATTAGGAGGCTAAAACCAAAAAGAAATGAGCATGGTGATAACAGCAATCAAGGGAAGAGAGTAACTGCCACCAAAGCCAGGATGATTACCCCAGATTCCCTCACATGTATAACCCACTGGGTCACAAAGCCTTCAGACTCAGAGGCAAAGATCACTGCACCCAAGGACTTGGACTGATTTCCTTAATGATGCCATTGAGAGTTCGGTAAATTTAATCTGGAGGTTTATTATATTGGTTTAAGCATCATATGTAGCTTGGACACAATTAGTTGACTGTAGTCCAAATATATTCTTCTCAATGTTCTTTTGCTAGTCTCTTAAAAATCCAACAGCTGCTGTTTTCTGGCTGCTAACAATAAAAAGGAATACATTTAGTAATATTTGGATTTACAATTGAATCTTGAAAGACTTGACTTTTACACATACAAACTTCACTTTAAAAATTAGTAAACAGAATAAAAACCTGCCAAGACTAAAACACAAAGCCTGGTGCATGGAAAGGACATAAAATACCCATAGTGTATGTCAATGCAATTTCAAGATGCAGGGGGAGGAGGGGGGTATTTGTTTTTTTCTTTGTTTCATCATTATTTTCTGGTTAGGGTGTAGTATAAGGGTTGAGTTTCCAGATTAAAAAGTAGAAAAAGATGTGTAATAGGCTCAGAGACAGAAGAATGCATTAACCATGAAATCTGAAATTAGAATAGGATTCAAGCAATTTCAACCATGTGGGAGTATGGATAGTGGAAAAAGAATTCACACAATGTCTTTGGATTATGGTGTGAGAAGTGATGGCTCATTGGGGAAAGGAACATTCAATAAATGCTTTTGGGGAAATGATTAAAATTTATTCCAGATGGGTCAAGGGTCCAAACTTTTTTTTTTAAATTGTGAAAAACTATAAGAAAATGGAATGGTACACTTATGCACAATGTGTAAAAGAGTTTTATTAATATCTTGAAGCAATTTTACTTTTATAAATACTAATTAGTAACATTAAAGGTCTACTACTGTCTAATGTATTTAGGATTTAAAATATAAAGATTCCTATGATTATTAGAATGTTGAATTAATTATATGTCTACATTTAATTTTTATTGAGATGCAATTGTACCCCAATAAAAATATAACATTTTGTAAGTTTTATTGATTTAATACATTTGTATATCGCAATATGATTACCACTGTAGCATTAGCTAACACATCTTATCATAAAACTAGAGGCCCGGTGCACAAAAATTTGTGCACTCGGGGTTGGGAGAGGAGGTCCCTCAGCCTGGCCTGTGCCCTCTCACAGTCTGGGACCCATCAGGAGATAATGACCTGCTGGCTTAGACCTGCTCCCGGGTGGCAGAGGGCAGGCCCAATCCCTAGGTGCAGCCCCTGGTCAGGCTCAGAGCAGGGCCAATTGGGGAGTTGGGGCACTGCCCCCTGTCATGCACAGAGCAGGGCGGATTGGGAGGTTGCGATGCCACCCTCAGTCACGCTCAGGGTAGGGCCGATTGGGGGGTTGAGGCACCGCCCCCTGTCACACTCAAGGCAGGGTCCATAGGGAGGTTGCAGCGCCACTCCTGTCATGCACAGAGCAGGGCCCATCAGGGGGGTTGGGGCTCTGTACCCTGTCACACACAGAGCAGGGCCGATCAGAGAGTTGGGGCTCCGCACCCTGTCACACTGATCCCGGTGCTGGGAGGCCTCGCTGCTCTGCTGATCCCAGGGCCAGGACGCCTCTCGGCTCCCCTGATCCCTGGCCTGGAGGCCTCTTGGCTGCTGATAACCATGGCCTGTAGGCCTCTGGGCTCCGCTGATCATGGGTCCGGGAGGCCTCTGGGCTCCGCTGATCACCGGGGCTGGGAGGCCTCTCGGCTCCGCTGATCGCGGGGCCTCCGACTCCGCTGATCACGGGCCTGGAGTGGGCCGGGAGGCCTCTTGGCTGATCACCGGGGCGGGAGGCCTCTGGACTCCGCTGATCACCTGGGCTGGGAGGCCTCTTGGCTCCGCTGATCGTGGGGCCTCCGACTCCGCTGATCACCGGGGCTGGGAGGCCTCTTGGCTCCGCTGATCGCGGGGCCTCCGACTCCGCTGATCGCGGGGCCGGGAGGCCTCTTGGCTCCGCTGATCGCGGGGCCTCCGACTCCGCTGATCACGGGGCCAGGAGCGGGCCGGGAGGCCTCTCGGCCGATCACCGGGCCGGGAGGCCTCTGGACTCCGCTGATCACCGGGGCTGGGAGGCCTCTTGGCTCCGCTGATCACCTGGGCTGGGAGGCCTCTCGGCTCCGCTGATCACCTGGGCTGGGAGGCCTCTGGACTCTGCTGATCACCTGGGCTGGGAGGCCTCTCGGCTCCGCTGATCACCGGGGCTGGGAGGCCTCTCAGCTCCGCTGATCACCTGGGCTGGGAGGCCTCTCGGCTCCGCTGATCACCGGGGCCGGGAGGCCTCTTGGCTCCGCTGATCGCGGGGCCTCCGACTCCGCTGATCACGGGCCTGGAGCGGGCCGGGAGGCCTCTGGACTCCGCTGATCACCTGGGCTGGGAGGCCTCTCGACTCTGCTGATCACCTGGGCTGGGAGGCCTCTCGACTCTGCTGATCACCTGGGCTGGGAGGCCTCTCAGCTCCGCTGATCACCTGGGCTGGGAGGCCTCTCAGCTCCGCTGATCACCTGGGCTGGGAGGCCTCTTGGCTCCGCTGATCGCGGGGCCTCGGACTCCGCTGATCACCGGGGCTGGGAGGCCTCTCGGCTCCGCTGATCACCGGGGCTGGGAGGCCTCTTGGCTCCGCTGATCGCGGGGCCTCCGACTCCGCTGATCGTGGGGCCGCGAGGCCTCTTGGCTCCGCTGATCGCGGGGCCTCCGACTCCGCTGATCACCAGGGCTGGGAGGCCTCTTGGCTCCGCTGATCACCTGGGCTGGGAGGCCTCTCGACTCCGCTGATCACCTGGGCTGGGAGGCCTCTCGGCTCCGCTGATCACCTGGGCTGGGAGGCCTCTCGGCTCCGCTGATCGTGGGGCCGGGAGGCCTCTGGACTCTGTTGATCCCAGGCCCTGAGGCCTCTCTGCCCTGCTGCTTCAGGGCTATTTGGCTTCGCTCTGCTTGGAGCCTGAGTATGCAAATTAACCGCCATCTTTTAGCTTCTATAATTGAAACATTGTATCTTTTGGAGTTGTTGCTTCAGGAGCTCAGAGCCCCACAGCTGTGGGGATCCTTGACTTTCTCCATCGCTGGGGCAACCAAGCCTCCTGTTCTCAGCTGCCTGGCTGCCAGCCGCCATCTTGGTTGACAGTTAATTTGCATATCTCACTGATTAGCCAATGAAAAAGGTATTGGTTGTACGCCAATTACCATTTTTCTCTTTTATTAGTATAGGATAACATTTACAATATCATTAGTATTTATAAAAGTAAAGTTGCTCCAAGATTGCAGGCTCGATTCCCTGTCAGGGCACATGCACAGATTTTTGGGCTCAACCCCCAGTTGGGGTGCGTGTGGGAGGTAGTCCATCGATATTTCTCTCTTACATTTATTTTTCTTTCTCTCCCTCCATATTTCTCTAAAAAAATCAATAAAACCTATTTTTAAAAAAGAAATTCAAGATCAAGAAAGCAGAGAATTAAACCAAGCACAAGGCCTTTCTGAATACCCAGGCCTTGGGACTATACCAGTCGCATGACCATGAAGTTGACCCTGGGTGTTCATTTAGTAAAAGTGGTAGAACTAGAAGCTTAAACCCACTTTCCTTGGATCTCAAAGTCCCAACACTTTTTTTATTGAATAAATTTGACATGTAACATTATATAAGTTTAAGGTATGAAGCATATTACTTTAATACATTTATGTTATAATATGATTGCTGATGTAATGATATTTATCATATTACATAATTATAGTACAACTAGAGACCTGGTGCACGAAAATTCATGCACTTGGGGGTGTACCTCAGCCCAGCCTGAGCCCTCTCGCAGTCCAGGACCCCTCAGGGGATATCCAACTGACGGCTTAGGCCTGCTCCAGGATCAGGCCTAAGCCATTAGTCGGACATCCTTAGCACTGCCCCAGAGCTGGCTTCTGGCTGAGCAGCACTCCCCCTGTGGAAGCACACTGACCACCAGGGGGTAGCTCCTGCATTGAGCGTCTGCCCCCTGGTGGTCAGTGTGCGTTATAGCAACCAGCCATTCCCCTGTTAGGGTCAATTTGCATATTACCCTTTTATTATATAGGATATTATTGTCTATATTCATTACTACTTTAAAGTTTATACCTTTAAACACCATCACTCTTACCCACCCATCCCCTACCCCTGGTAACCACCACTTTACTCTTTTGTTTACAGGTTTAACTTTTTTTAAATTCCACATTAAGTGGTATCATGTAGTACTTGTCTTTTTGTCTGACTTAACTTGCTTAGCATAATGTGCTCAAGGTCCATACATATTGTAGCAAATGAAAGAATATCATCCTTTCTGATGGTTGAATAATGTTCCATTGTTATATGTACCACATTTTTATTCATTCATCATCCATTGATAGGCATTTGAATCATTTTCATATCTTGACTATTGTGAATAAGGCTGATATACATGAGAGTACATATATATCTTGTCAAAATCCTGTTTTCATTTCCTTCAGGTCATAACCAGAAATGGAACTATTGGATCATATGGTAGATCTATTTTTAATTTTTTTAGGAACCTCCACATTGTTTTCCATAGTTTTTCAACCAATTTATATTTCCACCAATAATATACAGCAATTTCTTGAATAATGTCCTTTCGCTCAACATCATCTATATATATAAAAGCCTAAGTGACTTACAACCGGACAGCATGACACGCACTGACCACCAGGGGGCAGACGCTCAAAGCAGGAGCTGCCCCCTGGTGGTCAGTGCGCTCCCACAGCCAACCTCCCGCAGTCCCTCCCCCCTGGCCAGCCTGCCCTGATTGGCCAATCGGGACTGGGCAAGATGGTCCCGATCTGCCCCAATCGCCGGCCAGGCCAGAGACCCCACCCATACACGAATTCATGCACCAGGCCTCTAGTATCATTATAATGTTAAGGAGATGCCATAGAAACTTAATCTTGTTTATATCAATTAGCCTATGGTAAAATTGGTTTCATTACAGGTCATTTTGCTTAAAGACAGGTGCTGTTGTCTTCTTGATAATAGCCATTTTAACAGGTGTGAGATGACATCTCGCTGTGGGTTTGATTTGCATTTCCATGATGATTAGTGACGTTATGCAAGGGAACCAAGAACACCCAATGGGGGAAGGATAGTCTTTTCAACAAATCGTACTGAGAAAACTGAGGAAACACATGCAGAACAATGAAATTGGACCTCTATCTCACACCGCTCACAAAATTAACTCGAAATGGATCAAAAACTAAAAATAAATACTGACACCATAAATCTCCTAGAAGAAAAGATAGGAAAGAAGCTCACAGACATTGGTCTTGGCAATGATTTCTTGAACATTATGCCAAAAGCACAAACAACAAAAGCAAAAATCAACAAATGGGACTACATCAAACAAAAGCTTCTGTATAGGAAAAGAAATAACAAAATGAAAAGACAACCTACAGAATGGGAGAAAATTTTTTGCAAACCATGTGTCAGATAAAAGGGTTACTATCCAAAATATGTAAAGAACTCTGTCAGTTTAATAACAAAAACAAAGAAACAGTCTGATTAAAAATGGGATTTTTTTCAAAAGGACATCAAAATGGCCAACAGACACATGAAAAAATATTCAAAGTCCCTACACTTAACCAGTGTTTTATTCTGCCTCCTGGGAAATTTAAAGGATCAGCTTACCCAAGATTACAACATTGGTTTGCAACAGAGATACAATTTGAGCCCAGAAAGCTTGACACCAGTTGCCTATGGCCACAAAAGACCCTTCTGCTCCCTGTCCCTCTTCCAGGTGATTGAGATCAGCTAGTTATGGGCAACTGGAGAAGAGCAGCTGTCACCATCACAGCTGAATCAGCTTGGGGCTGGCTGGTCCAGCCCTGCCCACCACCTGCTCCACACACTAAAATCAGCCTTTTGTTCAGCCTGGCTTCTGGGAAAGAGGAGCTAAGAGGAAATGGGGGGAATGGTTCTTTTTTTTTGTCACCCTTCATAGATCCTCTTTGGGGAGAGTCTGGACACACATATTTTTAGATATTTTGAAAACTTTCCTTGTGGTGCTTGTACAACCTTGAGTACTGACTTTAATCTAATAAAAAGAGGTATAAAGACATCTCAGATACCTCTAGGAAACTGACCACTATGGCAACAACGTTACTGTGGAACTAACAGTAGACTTTCAGAAAACCATACCAGGGTTTAGAATTGTAGACCTGCCACTTATTTGCTGTCTGACTCTGGCCATGTCATTTCACTTCTTTGAACCTCAATTTTCTCATCTATAAACTGGGGATACCAGCATGCATTTCCCTGACTTGTGCCCTACTAAGTTTGGCTCAATGAATAGAGAGTCAGCCTGGGGACTGAAGGGTCCCAGGTTTGATTCTGGTCAAGAGCATGTACCTCAATTGCAGACTCCTCCTCAGCCCCAATCGATGTGTTTCTCTCACATTGATATTTCTCTCTGTCTTTCCCTCTCTCTAAAAATCAATGGAAAAATATCCTTGGTTGAGGATTATTTTTTTAAAAAAATTTATTTTTAATGTCCCTGACTTGTGAAGTGTGCTTACAGAATCACTGTAGTGTGAATGACACATACAGAGGTGAGAAAAAGTAGGTTAATAATAATATTACTAATAATAAATAATAATACAATAATAAACTCTGTTATGTGTACTCAGAACTGTAAACCTATCTTTGCTCACTTCTGTATATTCATTTTTTTTTTAAAAAAAGGTCCTCTATGCAAAATAACTGCTTTTTAAAAATATGTATATTCGGGAGAGAAACCAAGATGGCCGCATAGGTAAACACCGGAATCACTGCCTCCTACAACAAATTCAAAAATACAACTAAAAGACAAAACAGACATCATCCAGGACCACAGGAAGGCTGGTTGAGTGGAAATTCTACAACTAGAAGGAAAGAGAAAAGCACACTGAGACTCAGAGGAGGTGTGGAAGTACAGTGCAGAGGTACGGAGGCTCACGCGGCAAGGGCTGCGACTGAGGACACGGCTGTCTTTTTGAATCGGGAGGGAGACACACACTCCCCACTGCTCTGAACTCCAGTTCCAGGTGAGTCTCTGGGGACCCAGACTCATACGGGGAGAAACTGGACTGTCTGGCAGCGGGCAGAACTCGGAACTTGAGGGCGGCTTTCCCTCAGAGGTGCTTGCAGCGATTACCGGGACACTGAGACGTGGGGCCTCTTACGGCAGGGCTGAGGATCAGCCATAGCTGTTTGCTCCACCCTGTTGATCCCCTGAGACCCCGCCCCACCCAGGCTGCTGCAGCAGAGGCTTTTCCATATGAAAGGCCTGGCCCTTTGCAATCTGAAAATTACCTAACAAACTGCAGCTGAGCCAGACAGACCCAGAACTTCCAAGACAAGGCCCAAGGCCCCACAGCAGCTTGCATTGCTTCAGAGCTGGGCCTCATTTGGGCACCTCCAAACCCCAAACAAAGAAGGGGAATCTGCAGATCTCTTCGTAGCTCCTGCTGGGTAGCCTCAGGCAGAGGCTAAATTAGCACCTCCTTAGATCCAAGAGCCAGTGTACCCAGTGGTCAGAGTGGGACCATCCAGATTACAACTCCTCAGATCCATAAGGGGCACACTCAGGGGGCAGACTCAGTGAGCACCAAAGCCCCACTGAAGCAAGTCTTGCCCCATAACAGTGTCTTCAGCACAGAAGTTCTCCCACTGTAGACACAGTTGATGCTCACAGCCAATTGGCCTGGAGGTCAATTCCTCCCAGTGATACCTACAACAATCAAGGCTTAACTACAACAAGACTGTGCACACAGCCCACAAGGGGGTGCACCAAGAGTGTCCACCTCAGGTAATTGGGGAGGTTGAGCCACTGGGCCCTATAGGCCACCTAGCACACAAAACCACTCTACCAACACAGGGAAGCATAAAAAATGTGGAGACAAAGAAACAGGACACAAATGACAGAAATGGAGGAAAGCAAAAGACTGGATATAGAGTTCAAAACCACACTTTTAAGCTTTTTCAAGAACTTTCTAGAAACCGCTGATAAATTTAGTAAGACCCTCCAAAAGACTGGTGAGACCGCCGATAAATGTAGTGAGACCCTCAAGAAATCTAGTGAGACCCTCAAGGTTATGAAAAAGGACCAACTAGAAATTAAGCATACACTGACTGAAATAAAGGATATTATGCAGAGTTCCAAAAGCAGACTAGAGGATCACAAGAATCAAGTCAAAGATTTGAAAAGCGAAGAAGCAAAAAACACCCAACTGGAAAAGCAAAATGAAAAAAGAATCCAAAAATACGAAGATAGTGTAAGGAGCCTCTGGGACAGCTTCAAGCGCACCAACATCTGAATTATTGGGGTGCCAGAAGAAGAGAGAGAGCAAGATATTGAAAACCTATTTGAAGAAATAATGACAGAAAACTTCCCTTACCTGGTGAAAGCAATAGACTTTCAAGTCCAGCAAGCGCAGAGAACCCCAAACAAAAGGAATCCAAAGAGGACCACACCAAGACACATCATCATTAAAATGCCAAGAGCAAAAGACAAAGAGAGAATCTTAAAAGCAGGAAGAGAAAGACAGTCAGTTACCTACAAGGGAGTACCCATACGACTGTCAGCTGATTTCTCAACAGAGACCATGCAGGCCAGAAGGGAGTGGCAAGAAATATTCAAGTGATGAATGCCAAGAACCTACAACCAAGATTATTTTATCCAGCAAAGTTATCATTCAGAATTGAAGGTTAGATAAAGAGCTTCACAGATAAGAAAAAGCTAAAGGAGTTAATCACCACCAAACCAGTATTATATGAAATGCTGAAAGGTATCCTTTAAGAAGAGGAAGAGGAAGAAAAAGGTAAAGATACAAATTATGAACAACAAATACACATCTATCAACAAGTGAATCTAAAAATCAAGTGAATAAAGAATCTGATGAACAGAATGAACTGGTGATTATAATAGAATCAGGGGCATAGAAAGGGAGTGGACTGACTATTCTTGGGGGGGAAAGGGGTGTGGGGGATGCGGGAAGAGACTGGACAATAATCGTGCACCTATGGATGAGGACAGTGGGGGGGTTGGTGAGGGCAGAGGGTGGGGTGGGAACCAGGTGGAGGGGAGCTATGGGGGGGGGAAGAGGAACAACTGTTATAATCTGAACAATAAAGATTTAATTTTTAAAATTTTTTTTAAAAAATTAAAAATTCTCAAAAAAATAAATAAAATAAAAGTAACCTAAAAAATAAAATAAATAAATAAATAAAAATATGTATATTCAATGTTAGGGAGCATTTCCCTAACATACTTCATTTGTTAAGGAAACAAATCCCTAACCCCAGCACCTATTTAAACTCTCATTCCTCCAAAATAGACAATGCTCTGAAATTCTTTTCTCCCTCTACCTCCACTAAATAAAAAGCTTCTTTAGAAAATGGTCCAATCCAAATAAAATATGGGAAAGTCCTTCCCCTTAAAGGAATCCTTTTCTCTCTCATTGTCTTATCAATATCCTTGGCTTCCTTAATGAGGCTTAAGAAAAATTTCTGTCCTGAAGTTGCCATTTGTAGTGTTTTCTTTCCAAAAAACCAAAATGAACCTAAATACATTTCTGTAGCTTTTCCTAGGACCTCAAATTCCACCAAACAACCCTGCCCCCAAGAAAAACAAAGTGACAATGGGATCAAGTTTACCTTTGTTTATTATGACAGCAGGACACTCCCCCATAAAAATAGTTATGTACATAGGCAAAACCTGTTCTTCCTTCAAAAGAAGGAAGCACAAAAAGAATAAGGGCTGCTGTGTTAAAGGAATGACAGCACAGGCAAGTTACTTCCATGAGCCCAACATAAAATATAAATACAAAAAGCAGTTATTGTACATACATAACTGCAAACTAAAAGCATTCAGGTTTCCCCCACTCAAACCTCCCACTCCCCACCCCTTTTTTTGTTAATCCTCACCCGAGGATATTTTTCCATTGATTTTAACGGAGAATAGAAGAGAGAGGAAAAGACAGAGAGAAACACATTGATTGGTTGCCTCTTGCATGAGTCCTGACCAGGGACCGGGCAGGGGATAAGCTTGCAATTGAGGTATGTGCCCTTGACTGGAATTAAACCCGGGACCCTTTGGTCCGCGGCCGATGTTCTATCCACTGAGCAAAACCAGCTAGGGCAAACCTTCCCCTTCTTAACAACAATATGCTCACTTCACTTCAGGAGTCTTAACTTCTACTAGCAGTCTCACCTCCCTTGGTTGGTTCTCAAACTTAATTACTCCTCAAGAATTTCTGATACTAGTAACCACTTCAACTCTGGAAATCATCACTACCTCTGGATTTTTCTGACATTATTCCTTGACCACTCCCACTCTGGCTTCTCTTGGGGTTCTGGTGCTGGCTCTGTTACCAACCGGCTTTTATTCTTTTTTTAGAGAGAGAGGGGAAGGAAGGGAGGGTGGGAGGAAAGGAAGAGAGAGGAAGGGGAGTGTAGAGAGAGAGAAAGTTGGATCTGAGAGGGACATATCAATTGGTTGCCTCCCACATGCACGAAGCATACCTGCAACCCAGGTATGTGCCCTTGACAGGGAATGCAACCCTTTGTGATGTCTACAATAGGCTAATCTATAGAGACAGAGAGTAGATTAGTGGTTTCCTGGAACTGGGGGTCAGGTAGTTTCTTAATGGTAGGACAGAAATGTTCTGAAATTCATTTGCACTAGTATATACTTAAAATCACTGAATTGTACACTTTATATGGGTGAGTTGATGGTATGTGAAGTATCTATACTAATAAAAGAGTAACATGCTAATTAGACCAGGAGACCTTCTGGACGTCCTTCCGGACATCCTTCTGGACAAAGCCGGGGGCTTGGCTGCCCTGCAAACTACCCCTAAATGGCCTTCAGCCCCTCACCCAGGCAGGCCATGCCCCCCATCGGGGACCTCATCCCCAATGGGGGTGAGGCCAACCTGCAAACCACCCCAGGCTCCTCGCCCATGCCAGCCCCGCCCCCCAAGGGGACCCCCACCCTGATTCGGGATCCCCTTCAGGGCAAACCAGCCAGCCTCTACCCATGCACCAAGCCTCTATCTATACTAATAAAAAGGTAATATGCTAATTAGACTGGGAGACCTTCCAGGAGACCTTCCGGCTGTCCTTCTGGACAAAGCCATGATGGCAGGACTGAGGCAGAGGCAGTTAGGGGCGATCAGGCCAGCAGTGGGGGGGCAGTTGGGGGTGATCAGGCCAGCGGGGGGCGGCAGTTGGGGGCGAGCAGGCCAGCAGGGTTGGCAGTTGGGGACAATCAGGCTGGCAGGGGGGACAGTTGGGGGTTAGCAGGCCGGCAGGGGGGAGGCAGTTGGGGGCGAGCAGGCCAGTGGGGGTTCAGCTGGGGGCAAGCAGGCCGGCGGGGGGGGGAGTTTGGGGCGAGCAGGCTGGCCTGGGGGGGGCAGTTGGGCGCAATCAGGCTGGCAAGGGGGTACAGTTGGGGGTGAGCAGGCCAGCAGGCAGAGTGGTTAGGGGCGATCAAGCAGGTAGGCAGGTGAACGATTAGGAGCCAGGAGTTCTGAATTGTGAGAGGGATGTCCTAGATTGGAGAGGTTGCAGGCTGGGCTGAGGGATACTCTCCCTCTCCCCATGCACGAATTTCATGCACCAGGCCACCAGTATCTTAATAAAACTGTTAAAAAGGAAAAGAAGATACAGAGAATAAAAGATTACCTTGTATGTACCACCCTGAAGACTACTGCCTTTGAGTAAAGAGAAATTGCCTGGCTATAAAGAAAGTCTCTGGCACTGGCCATGACAAGAATTCATGGGCATTGCCACAGAGGTTCATAAAGGGATGACGACAGCCAGGTTTGAGTAGAAGTGAAGGATTGATGCCCTAGAGTAGTGCTTCTCAGACTTGAAGGTACCTGTGCATCACCTTGGGGTCCTGTTTTCACAGGGTTGGTATGGCTCTAAAATAAAAGAATGTGTTTAAATGCTTTGTAATCAGTAAAGTGTCGTGTAAGTGTTGTTATGCAATCAAGTCAAACATTTTTGAGGATGTGGGGGGTTTATTTTGAGAGGAGGAAGGGAAATGGCAGTAAGATTCATTTTGTCCTACTTTGCTTATAGGAGGGTTTAGGAAACATCAGCCACTTAACCTCACTGAGCCATGATGTCTTCAAATCTATATTATGGAAGCATCTGGCATAGGTTTTAAGACCATATGATCACAAATTGCTTTAAAATTCAAAAAATATAAAAGTCACATGTAAACAGCTGGAAGCTTATTCAACAAGGTCACTTGGTGTGGAAAGAGTACTGACTCTGGGGTCAAAAACCTTGGGGTTGAAACCCAGGTCTAACACTTGCTAGGCTTTATATCTTTACTGAATTCCTCGGTGTTTCTTCATTTTTGATAGGGGTGGAAAAGATATATCTAGCCTGTTTCACAAGATAGAATTACATGAGCCAATATTTTCAAAGCGCTTAGTCAAACCCTGGATTGGTCACTTCGCAAATCTTTTTATTGCACATCTATCAGTAGAAAAACTTTGAGCATGTTCTCCCAGATATGTACCACTGTATTATTAGTATGCACCACTGTATTAATATTATGCACAATATACAACACACACAAAAACAGAGGAAACATGAGATAAAAATAGATCATTTCTCTGGTAGGTTAGATAAATAATCAATATTAAATTTACTGAAATTGATAATTATACTATGGTTATCTAAGAAATTATACTATTTCTAAGAAATACTCAATGATTTGGGGAAAGGGGCCAAGTGTGTGTACGTATTTTACCCTCAACTGGCTCAGAAAATATGTATACATACACACACGCATACCAGAATATGGAAATGGAATAAAATATTAACAGTAGGTGAATCTGGGTAGAGAGTGTATGCATGTTCTTTGTACTGTTTTTTAAAAATTTTCTGTAAGTTTGAAGTTATTTCCAAATAATTTTTTAACTGTAAGTTCTAATCAGTAAAGAGCTTAGCCCATTCTCTCCTCAGCAAAGCAACAATTTAATTAGTAAACATTATTTTTAAAAGCAATCACTTAAAGTCTCTGGAAATTGTCCTAAGGGCATGCAGGAAATGGAAAAACATACACTGAAGGAAATCTATTAAATCTCAGCAAGAACAGTGAGAATAGATGACATTTGAGCTAAAACCTGCTTCCTTACCACACTCCCCTCCCACCAGGTCTGTGTTACAGAGGTGCTACCTGGGGGCTCCTTCCCTTCTCAGCTCCCAATCTGAGGCTACAGTGTCACCCCAGGAAGGGCAGGTTGCTGTTGTTTCTCATCCCCCATCCTGTGTTGCAGAAATTGTATTCCAACAAGATGCAGTCAATAAGACCTTCCCTCACCCAGCTCCCACTTGTAGGGCAGAAATTGTACTCCAGGCTCAGCAGGATAAGAATACTGGACCCTGATCATCCTCACCCCAGGTCACTCCTAGGGCAGAGGCTGCAATACCCTTTTATGAAAATACCATCAATAAACTAGGAAAAGAAGAAAACCCCCTTGCTCTGATTAAAGATCAACTATGAAAAATACAAAACTAACATCTTAACTAATGATGAAAGGCTGAATATTTTCCTCCTAAAATCAGGAAAAAGATGAGATGTACAATCTCACTCCTTCTATTCAGTACTGTACTGGAAGTTCTAGCCAGGGCAATTAGGCTGGAAAAAATAAATAAAAGGCATCCAAATTGGAAAGTAAGAAGTAAAACTATCTGTAAATACAGATGACATGATACTGTATATAGAAATCCTAAGGAATTCACTAAAAAAACACACACAACTAGAACTAGTAAATGAGTTCAGCAAGGCTGCAAGAAATAAGGCTAATATATAAAAATCAATAGGATTTTATATATTAGCAACAAGCCATTTAAAATAAAATTAAGAAAAGTTGTATTTATAATACCATCAAAACAATAAAATACTTAGAATAAATTTAACAAACATACAAAATTTATACTTTAAATCTCTAAAACATTCTTAAAGCCAAGACCTAAATAAATTGAAAGATATACCATGACAGACAATAACAAATGTTGGCAAGAATGTAAAGAAATTGAAACCCTCATACATTGCTGCTGGGAATGTAAAATGATGCAGCTGCTTTAGGGAAAAAACAGTTTGGCAGTTTCTCAAAATATTAAACACAGAGTTATGATATGACCCACTAATTTCACTCCTCGGTATATAGCCAAGAGAAATGAAAATATATAGCCACTCCAAAACTTATATATGAATGTTCATAGTAGCATTATTCATAATAGCCAAAAATGAAAGCAACCCAAAAGTCCATCATCTGCACAATGAAATGTTATTCAGCCAAGAAATGAAGTAGTGTTACATACTACAACATAAATGAACTTTAAAAATATTAGGCTGAAAACAAAATATTATGCTGAAGAAGTCATTCATAAAAGATCACATATTGTATTATTTCATTTAAAGGAAATTTCCAGAATAGGCAAATCTATAGATAGGAAGTAGATTAGTGGTGACCAAGGACTGCGGTGAGGGAGTGAGATTGATTGCTAATGGAAAAAGGGCTTCTTTCTGGGAGATTATTATTAAGTTTACTGAAATTGATACCTATACTATGGTTATGTAAGAGAGTATCTCTAGCCGAAACCGGTTTGGCTCAGTGGATAGAGCGTCGACCTGCGGACTGAAAGGTCCCAGGTTCGATTCCGGACAAGGGCATGTACCTGGGTTGTGGGCACATCCCCAGTGGGAGGTGTGCAGGAGGCAGCTGATCGATGTTTCTCTCTCATCGATGTTTCTAACTCTCTATCCCTCTCCCTTTCTCTCTGTAAAAAATCAATAAAATATATTTTTTTTAAAAAAAGAAAAAAAAAGAGAGTATCTCTATTTCTAAGAAATACTTAAATGATTTGGGGTAAAGGGCCATGATATATGTATTTTACACTCGACTGGCTCAGAAAATATGTATACATACACACATGCACAACAGAACGTGAAAATGGAGTAAAATCTACTCCGTCTCTATGGATTTGCCTATTGTAGACATCACCAAAGGGTCGCATTCCTTGTCAGGTTTTAAAAATAGATTGTGGTAACTGCTGCACAACTCTGAACATAATAAAAACCATTAAATTGTATACTTTAAGTAGGTGAATTATATAGTATGTAAACTATATCTAAATAAAACTGTTTTTAAATGTAAAGAGTCTAAACAAACCAATTAAAGGCAGAAATATATAGACTGCATTTAAAAGGCAAGAACCTATGTATTGGAGAAAGGAAGATGGTGGCGTAGGTAAATGCCTATACTCACCGCCTCCCACAACAAACATCAAAATTACAACTAAAATACAAAACCACCATTATCCAGAACTGCATGAAAGTTGACTAAATAGAAGTCCTACAACTAGAGCAGTAAAGAAGAAAGCACACTGGGACTGGTAGGAGGTGCAGAGGTGCGGAATGGGCTGGTCCAGCACCCACATGTGCTGCTTTTTTAATTGGGAGGGAGATAGTCTCTCTATGAAAGCTGCACAGAGGAGCAAGGGGTCCCAGCCCCACACCAGACCCCCAGCCCAGGGTCCCAGAGCTGGGGAAAGAAGTCCCTACAGGCAGTAAGAACTATGGCCTATAAAAACCAGTGCAGATTGCGACTCAGTTACACAGAGGCTGCTGGAGACCCAGCTGTTCCTCTTAAAAGGCCAGCACTATGAACTGAACTTACAAGGTCCCACTTCCTCTGAGGTCTAGTGCTGAGTGAGGCTCTGGGGGACCCAGACACATATAGGGAGAAACTGGACTGTCTGGCATCAGGGAAGGAACTTGGGGACAGCTTTCTTCCAGACAGAAATGCTCACAACAGGCATTGTTCCTATGCTGGGACATCCCTGGTCACAGGGCTGACTGGCAGCTATTTCTGTTTGCTCCACTCTGGTGATTCCCTAAGACTCTGCCTCATCCAATTTACAACCCCATCCAAGCTGTGTGCGGCCTCTTTTGCATATGAATGTCCTGTACTTGCTCAGGCTAAAATCTGTCAAACAAGCTACAGTTGGGTCAGAGAGCCCTAAACCTATCCATAAAAGGCTCAAGACCTGGCACCAGCACCAGTCTGCCTTGCTTAATAGCTGGGCCTCATCTGGGCACTTCCAAACCTGATACAAATAGGAGAAATCTGCAGAACTTTCTGTAGCTCGTGCTGAGTAGCCCCAGGCAATGGACAACTTTGCACCTCCCTGGAGAACCAAGAGTCAGTGTACCCAGTGGTCACTGTCAGAACATACCAGATTACAACTCTACACATCCATAAGTGACACACTCAAGGAGCAGACTCAGTGAGCACCAAAGCCACATTGAAGCAAGTCTTGCTCCATAGGGGTGTCTCCTGCACAGCAGTTCTCCCACTGTAGTCACAGCTGGTCCTCATAACCAATTTGCCTGGAGGTCAATTCCTCCCAGTGACACCAACAGCAATCAAGTCTCAACTACAACAAGACTGTACACACAGCCCACAAAGAGGGGCACCTAGAGTTCCCAGCTCAGGTGACTGGGGAGGCTGAGCCACTGGGCCTTATAGAAAACCTACTACACAAGTCCACTCTACCAACTCAAGGAGACATAGCAGCTCTACCCAATACATAGAAACAAACACAGGGAAGCAGCCAAAATGCAAAGACAAAGAAACATGTCACAAAAGGAAGAAAGCAAACTACTGGATATAGAGTTCAAAACCACGGTTATAAGATTACTCAAGAATCTTCTAGAAACCTCCCCCCCAAAATGGAAAAATACCAGTCAGAAATTAAGCATACACTGACTGAAATAAAGAATAATATACAGGGATTCAAGGGTAGAATATAGGATTCTGAGAATCAAATCAACAATTTGAAATATGAGGAAGCAAAACACACTTAATCAGAAGAGCAAAAAGCAAAAGGAATCCAAAAATGTGAGGATGGTGTAAGGAGCCTCTGGGACAACTTCAAATATACCAACATTTGCACTGTGGGGGTACCAGAGGAGGAGAGAAAGCAAGATATTGAGGACCTGTTTGAAAAAATAATGACAGAAAAGTTCCCTTACCTGGTGAAAGAAACAGACTTACAAGTCCAGGAAGCACAGAGAACCCCAAACAAGAGGAACCCAAAGAGGACCACACCAAGACACATCATAATTAAAATGCCAAGAGCAAAAGACAAAGAGAATATTAAAAGCAGCAAGAGAAAAGCAGTTAGTTACCTACAAGGGAATGCCCATACGACTGTCAGCTGATTTCTCAACAGAAACTATGCAGGCCAAAAGGAGTGACAAGAAATATTCAAAGTGATGAATAGCAAGGACCTACAACCAGGATTACTCTACCCAGCAAACCTATCATTTAGAACTGAAGGTCAGATAAAGAGCTGCACAGACAAGAAAAAGCTAAAGGAGTTCATCATCACCAAACCAATATTATATGAAATGTCGAAGGGTATTCTTTAAGAAGAGGAAGAAAAAGAAAAAGATAAAAAATATGGACAACAAAATGACAACAAATACATACCTATCAACAATTGAATCTAAAAATCTAAAGGAATAAGAATCTAATGAACAGAATAAACTGGTGAATAAAATAGAATCAGAGGCATGGAAATGGAACAAACTGATGATTCTCAGAGCGGGGTGGGGGTGGGAAGAGAGTAAACAAAGATCTTATATGCATATATGCATTACCAATGGACAAAGACACTAGGGTGGTGAAGGCCTGGGGCAGGGCAGGAACCGGGTGGAGGGGGGCAGTAGGGGGAAAAAGAGGGACATGTGTAATAATTTCAACAATAAAGATAAAAAAGAACTATATGCTGCTTAAAGAAACCCACTTTAAATATGACACAAATAGGTAAAAAATAAGAGGCAACCTAAAGCTACAATAAGATATACCTACATACCAATTAGAATGGCTAAAATTAAATACACTGACCATATCAACTATTGGCAAGGACAGGATCGAGTGAAACTCATTGACTCTACCATTTTATATTCCCATCAGGAACCACTTTGGATAATAGGTTGGCAAGTTAAATATAAATATACTGTATGATTCAGTCATTCCTATCATCATCAAAAGCTAGTGAGATGGGCCCTGGATGGTTTGGCTTAGTAGGCAGAGTGTCGGCCTACGGACTGAAGGGTCCCAGGTTCGATTCCAGTCAAGGGCACATGCCAGGGGTTGTGGACTCAATCCCCAGTAGGGGGCATGCAGGAGGCAGCCAATGGATGATTCTCTCTCATCATTGTTTTTCTATCTCTCTCTCCCTCTCCCTTCCTCTCTGAAATCAATAAAAATATATTTTTTAAAAAGCTAGTGAGATGGCATCTGGCACTAGATCATAGAAAGCAGTAGAGTGTAGTCGTTGAAGAGAGGTTGAAAGCCAGGCTAACCAGGGTTCAACTACATGTGCTACCTCTTGTCATGTGATCTTGGTTAGGATACTGACCTCTGAACCTTCACTGGTCCATCTGTAAAATGGGTATTAAAGTATTTCATTAAGCTGTTATGAAGATTAAAGTTTATAATGCATGTAAAGATCTATCACAGTGTATGGCACAGAGTAAGTAGCCAAAAGGTGGTCCACTACCATCCTAATGATAGGATTAAAAGATAATTTGGGGGAAGTAGGTGAAAGAGAAATTCTTGGATATTTGCAGGCAGAATAACAAGAACCCTTTTGAAAAAAATACTAAAGATACAAGCGAGAAAAAGGAGAGATTAATATAACAAATTTTAAAGGAGGCATGGATAATACTTAAAAAGAAAGACATGGTTAGCTTGGAAAAGTTGATATAAAAAGAATGAAGATAAAAGTACCCATGGAAATAAATATTTTGAGGGAAATAGAGAGTTTGTGAGCAATGGAATCTATCTTTTCAGGAAAGTATGTATCTCCTGAAGGGAGTTGGGAATAAGGAAGGCTAAATTAGGGAACCAAAGGGGTATGCTAAGAAAATGGAACAGATGCTGTGGGAAATTGGAAAAGGAACCAACCAAGAATGTGTAAAAAAGGATTAGTGAGCAGCCGTTGAGGATTCAGCTGTGGTCAGAAATCACAGTCTGGTCATGGATATAATCTCTACGGTGATATTATTTTCCCAAGTGCTACTTGGAGGCCTGGGAACGGGACAGGAGAAAACAGATGCTAAAGTCCATCTAGGTTTGGGGATTGGCAGGGCAGCTGCAGGATTCACTGGGGGTGGGAAATGGTTGATTGAGTGGGAAAGACCATAGAAGCAGCACAGGGCTGAAATCAGGAAGAAAAGAGAAGGGACTAAAAGTGTTGATGAGGTCAACAAGGTTCTGTGGGAGTAAGGGAATAGGGAATGTGGAAGGCTAGAGGTATTAGTTAAAAAGCTGAATTTCAGAGTTTGAAATAGAAGTAGAACAGTTCCAGCTGGTGAGAAGGCCCAGAGTGTGGCCCATATAAAGAAGTTGCTGAAAGAGAGCAAAAACAAAGTTCATATTGTTGGAGGCCCAGGAAGTATTTTGCTGGAGCATTTGATGACAAGGTCTAGGATGATGCCAGGAGTTAGGATAACATAGAATACTAAGCTGAGTGCCAGAGGCCTCAAAGAATGTAAGTAGCCCAGAGATGGGTCTATGCCAATAAAGAGAGTGGGTACACCACCCCACAGCATGCATATTAAAGAGTAAGGGAAAAGGAAAGTTTTTGAACAAGCTGGCACCAGCAGCTAGCTTTAAGATTGAGGAGTTACGGGGAAATGATCAGCTTCCTTTTAAGAGGGCAGTGAAGAAAATTGTGTCATCAAGCAGAGAGTTCCGGAGGAATTGTTGAGAATATGTGGACATTTCTTGACCAAAGAACAGGTGTTCTGGAGGGCACAGGATATCTGAGAAGGAAATGTTAGCCAGGAAACAATATTTATCTCAAAAGGGAAGAACTGTGCTGAAATTTCATACTTT
Source organism: Myotis daubentonii (assembly GCF_963259705.1). Taxonomy (NCBI): domain Eukaryota; kingdom Metazoa; phylum Chordata; class Mammalia; order Chiroptera; family Vespertilionidae; genus Myotis; species Myotis daubentonii. Next base: position 5,489,350 of record NC_081861.1, on the reverse strand, counting down.
AGAATGCTGAGGAAGCAGTGAGAGGAACTACAATTCTATGTATGTTTGACCAAGAAAGAAGAACTGATTGGTAAAAGTAGAAGTGAAAGAAAATTTAGGAAATATGGCCATGTCATCTTAAGTACTACTGGGTAATGACCAAGGACAAAAAAAGTGATAGGTACAAAGATATTTCCCAGATATTAGGAATGAAAATTTCTACAAGAGACCACAGTGACTCTTAAGTGAACTACTCTAAGAGGAATTATTTTAAAGATTTTTTTTGGGGGGGGGGGATTCTTTTAATATCATCAATCACCCATGATTTTGAAGGAAAAAAGGAGAAATTACTAAAGAACACAATGTAGCTACACAGAGAACACACTGGTAGGCTACAGGAACTAATGAAGCTATAGCAAGTTCATACTTTTCAAGGTAAGATTGTCAACCCTAAATAGAAGATATATGTGAACAGGTAACAAAGAGAGTAAGTGGCAAGCAATAACACCAGTGGGATGACTCAGATCCTATTTCTATTCCCTCTTAAATGATAAGGGTACTTTTCAAATTGGAAATGGTAGCACAAATGTGAATAATAGTTTGTCAGAACCCAATAGATGCTCAAATATTGAGAATGACAAGGAGTTTAAAATGAATTTGGGTCTGTGGATGCACATAAATGATATCCTATGGTATTGAGGTAACCAATATTCCTTATTGAGAAGCCAGTGCTGGTATACTCGGAAAAAATCAACACTGACTACAAAAATGAAGGAAGACTGTAGTTTGACAACTACAGCCCAATTTCTGAAACCCAAACTTTTCTAAAACAGTTCAGAAATCAAGACTGCTGGTCTAAAAGAAAAAAAAACAAAACACAGACTACAATGGAGTATTAAACTGATGGTTATAAGCAATGATCTAGTAGTAAGACTGGTAGACTGAGGTAATGCCACTAAGTACGTATCACTGAGTTTCAGTAAGTCATTGAACATATTTTCCCTATAGAATACATTCACATGAGACAGTGAGATACAGGTAGGTTGATTTATGATTGATTCAATAGCCATAATGAAAAATTATGCTGCCATTACCAGTGTGACTCAGTTGGTTGACTGTCATCCTGTGCACCAAAAGGTCATGGTTCAACTCCCGGTCAGGGCACATAGCCAGGTTCAATCCCCAGCTGGGATGTGTACAGGAGGCAACCAAGCAATTATTTTCTCTCACATTGATATTTCTCTCTCTCTCCCTCTTGCTTCCTCTGTGCTAGTAGACATAATAAGTACTATACATTTATTATCTGATTTTAACATCACAACTATCATGTCAGGTGGTTACCATTATCCCCATGTTACAGACAAGAGAACTAATACACAGAGGGGTTAAATAATCTGCCCAAGGCTATAACTACAGTTAGTCAAGTGTCAGATTCAGACAATCCCACTCCAGAACCACTACTTGTGGTATAACTGGAATCTGGAATGATCACCCACTTAAGGCCACTGCAGGGAGAGTGAACTGCCAGGCTGAGTCAGAGACTGGACTAGATTAAATATAAGATAACAGGATTCTAGGAATCTTAGACAACAGGCTAGTTTGGACTGAAGATACTTCTCTTCTAGAACAGCGGTTCTCAACCTGTGGTTCGCGACCCCTTTGGCGGTCAAACGACCCTTTCACAGGCGTCGCCTAAGACCATCCTGCATATCAGATATTTACATGACGATTCATAACAGTAGCAACATTACAGTTATGAAGTAGCAACGAAAATTATTTTATGGTTGGGTCACAACATGAGGAACTATATTTAAAGGGCCAGAAGGTTGAGAACCACTGTTCTAGAACAAGTATGGCTCTAGTCCCCCCACCAAAAAAAAGTAACATTTTAAAAAAATGTATAGTTTACTAGGAAAGTAGGGACATTGATGTCAAAATCTTTCTTACACATCTTTTTCAGTCTTATAATGGCTGTTTATGTTATTCCCTTATATCTCTGCTCTCCTTTGTTTTTGCAGAGTATTTTAACCATATTTCTAAAATTTCAGTCTTATCTTAGATTTATAAGAAAAAAAAGCATAATGCAATGCATACAGTAACTAAAAACTATGCTGTTGTCTTCTGTGTTAATATCACACCTAATTTAAAGATAAGCAAATAAAACAAAGCAAAACAAACAAAATACTAACTCTAAGGCACTAGAGCAGGTAGAGAGTGAAGACAACAGCGTAAGGCCCAAAGAGCTCAGACTGACCTTGAAGATAGCGGTAGAGTTCTCTAGACATACAGATCAGTTTTGGCTTCACCAAAATTTGCGATTTGAGCATTTAACAGAAGATAACTGAATCACAAAAGTACCTATGAGGCCCTGGCCATTGTGGCGCAGTTGGTTGAGCATGTCCAATGCACCCAGAGGTCAATGTTTCCATTCCCAGTCAGGGCACTTGCCTGGGTTGTGAGCTTGATCCCTAGTAGGGGGCTTCAAAGAGGCAGCCAATCAATGTTTCTCTCTCTCATTGATATTTCTCTCTCCCTCTCCCTTCCTCTTTCTAAAATCAATAAAAATATGTATCTCAAAAAAAAAATACCTGTGGACAATTTCCTCCAACAACTGATGCAACATATGTTAAAATCGTAAAGCTTACTATTTTTTGACAGTTTAATTTAACAGGTTTTTCCTGCTCAAACGACATAAGTTGCGATTTCTAACTTGGGGGAAATAGAGTAGGACTTTCCTTCATTAATGATTTAAAAGAGAAAGAAACCTGCCATCGCAAAGGTTAATGTAATAGTTTCTAGGTTGAGTTGTCTTTGAAGTATGCAGTACATGATTAAAAGTAGAAACAAAATAAAATATTGAGTCAAATCTAGATGAATTTCTGGGGAAAAAAGAGAAAAATAAACCAAGGTCAACAGAATAAGCAACTTGTGTTCAGAAGCAGCCAAATTATCTCAGACTTTTAACAATGACTATGCTTATGGTATCTCCAGGGAGTTGGGGATGGAGTGACTGAACAGCTGGTCAGAAGCCTTAAGAAAAAATACACCAACTCTGTAAAATAAAAGTGCTTTGTTGGGTTTCTACAGATATTTGTGTTCCCCTCTGCTGGGTTCTGGGTGAAGCTTGAGGAGCAAAGGTTGTGACAAAGAGCTATAGAGTTTTGATTTTTATAAACAGAGGCAACAGTCAGCCTACAGCAGAGGATGAAGTCTAAACTGACCACAAGATGTCAAGGTGAAAAACCTGGAAAGTGCTGCTAGCTGGCTGAAGAGTGGGGTACAGGGGTGGGGAATGGGTAGGATTCCCTTATTTAATCGGAGACCTGTCCTATATAACATGTTATCCCTAGTTGGTTTGGCTCAGTGGATAGAGAGTCAGCCTGCAGACTGAAGGGTCCTGGGTTCAATTCTGGTCAAGGGCACATGCCCAGGTTCAGGTTCGATCCCCAGTGGGGGACATACAGGAGGCAGCCGATCAATGATTCTCTCTCATCATTGATGTTTCTATCTCTCTCTCCCTCTCCCTTCCTCTCTGAAATCAATTTTAAGAAGGCCAGTTAGTACCAGATCCAAGAGTCAAGCCTAGGTCTATCTGCCTAAAGGAATGAACACTATTCTGTCAGTCCTAAGAGATAGCTCTCACACTAGCTAGCCTGTGACTCTGGATAAATTATAACCTAAGGTTCAGTTTTCACATCTACAAAATCAGAGAAGAGAAAGCTGGTTTTGACCTCATAGCTCTTCCCAAAGGAAATGCCAGATGTACTCAAATTTTAAATGTAATTAAAATAATACATATTACTATGAGAAAGAGGTCCATCCCTGACATTTGCAAGGCAAGAATATAAATGTAAACTCACAATCCCCTTTTCTTCCTCCTCCCTCCTCTGACCCCACTCCTTCCAAAGCAACTAGGGGCCTTGGGTATATACATGTAGTCTACTCAATCCACACACTCAAGCTCTATCCACACATTTCTCCCACCAAACAACCATCCCTTAGTCCTAGGAGAGTTCAACCTGTGGCATAGTCCACTCCCACTTAGGAGAACAGACCCAGGGAAAATGCCCTTGCAAGCCCTGGAGGCAGATTGAGCAGGGAATTCTCAGCTCCCAAGTACCTGGAGTATGGTCTAGATCAGTGGTTCTCAACCTTCCTAATGCCACGACCCTTTAATACAGTTCCTCATGTTGCGGTGACCCCCAATTTCCTTGTTACAAATTGAACATAATTAAAGCATAGTGATTAATCACAAAAAAATATGTAATTATATATGTGTTTTCCGATGGTCTTAGGCGACCCCTGTGAAAGGGTCGCTCGACCCCCAAAGGGGTCGCGACCCACAGGTTGAGAACCGCTGGTCTAGATTCTAGAAGGAACATGCAGGAATTCTGGGCACATCTCCTTGGCTCTTAGAACTCCCTGCCTTATGGTGAGGTGTGTAAAGTATAAACTACTGCCCTGGATGGTTTGGCTCAGTGAACAGTGTCGGCCTGTGGTTCAGAGGGTCCCAGTCAAGGGCACAGATGTTGGTTGAAGGCCCAGGCCCTGGTCCGGGCTTGTGCAGGAGGCAACCAATCGATGTGTTTCTCTCACATTGATGTTTCTCTCTGTCTTTCCCTCTCTCTTCTACTCTCCCTAAAAATCAATGGAAAAATACCCTCAGGTGAGGATTAACAAAAATAAATAAATAAATGAAAATAAAGGGAAGGCTGGTACATTTGACCATACAAAAATGGAAAACTTGTGGACATTAAAAATAAATCAATTATAAAACAAATATCAAAACTGAGAAGAAATATGTGCACCATCATGATAGAGTTACTATCCTTAATAATTAACTCAAATTAGTTAAAAAGTGACTACCCAATAAGGAATATCAATAATATAAGCATATGAAGAAAACACAACCTTATTTGGGATTAAAGGAATACATTACAACAAAAAACTCTTTTTGACTTAACAAATTGACAAATATTTTCCAAATGATAATACATAGTATTGGCAAGAGTTTTTATCATTCATACTGAAGAAACTGTTAAGGATGTGACAAAGAGGATGTTCACTGCAACACTGGAAACAAATGTCTCAAAATAGGATATTGGTTAAATAAATCATTGTACAGCATTACAATGGAGTAGTAGAAAGTGTTATTGAGGAAGAGCTGATGATATAGAAATATGTCCATGATGTAAAGATGAAAAAAAAATGTAGTTTATAAAATGGTATAGTTCATTTTATTGTTAAAGTTACATATAATCTAGAAGGTTATATACCATAGATTTTTTTCCTTTTTCTTTCTTTAGATTCTTTATTGTTTAAAGTATTACATACGAATCATTTTCCCCCATTAGTGTCTCCCCGCTCATTCCCACCTCCCCTCTTCCCTACACATGCTCTCACCACCCCCTACAGACTATGTCCAAGGGTTATGCTTATATGCATGCATACAAAAGACCATGGATGTTTTAAATGTGCTTTTTTAAATTGGGGGTGTTAAAATTCTTTGTTCCTTATTTGTATTTTCTAACATATTAATTTTTAATAGAAAAGATAATCATCTTTAAAAGAATTAGTTACTACAAGAGTATCCCATTGTAGCTTTGACATTTTAGGATTCTATGTAAGAAAAAACCAATGAACTGTATAGTATCCTTTCCAGAGAAGAGGAAGGAGATGTTATAGCATCTTCTACATTAATAGGGCAAAACTCTATTCAAATAAAACAATCAAACAACAAAACCCACCTGGAAGACAAAGGCCCTGCAAGTACAGAATGGAGAGTCTTCACTACTTAAGGCTATAAACTTCTATTCCAGCGGTTCTCAACCTGTGGGTTGCGAACAATGAAAATACATCCTGCATATCAGATATTTACATTGCGATTCATAACAGTAGCAAAATTACAGTTATGAAGTAGCAACAAAAATAATTTTATGGTTGGGGGTAACCACAACATGAGGAACTGTATTAAAGGGTCGCAGCATTAGGAAGGTTGAGAACCACTGTTGGATTTTATCTAGAAAGCAATATTCTTTTTTTTTCAGTCTTTTCTTTTTATTAGTGCCAAATGACTTCCACACAAAACCAAACCAATCAATTTGATGAACAAATTGGTAGATGGAAGGAAAGGATAAAATTGAACACGGTGGTATTAATGGGGGCTGAGTATTTTTTTTTCCACTTCTTCCTTTCAAGGTAGAGAAGCTACTGTGAGACTAATATTTCTGGCCTCTTTCTGCTCCCTTACTCCTCTCAATGGAGGGAGCTACAATTATTTGCTTCAGTGATTAGACAATTCATAATGTTATGTTAAATCAAAAGTTCAAGGTTGGACCACAGTAACTACAGTTTAAAAATAATTTATCTGCCTACCCATCCATCTGTACATACCTAAAAACATATGCACAGGCACAAGCTATGTGCTTAAGCAACACTTGCTGCCTGGCTGCACCAGGAGATCAGAAATCAAAAGACTTAGATAAGTAGTCTATTCCCTGAGGTGAGTGAAAGTTTCTATGCATATGCAAGAAGGGGTCTACAGAGGAAGGCATAGAAACACCCACGGGTCCTTAAAATTTCCCCATTTGGATGTATCAAACCTCTCTCCATTTTGTGCTATACAAAGCTTCCATTTGGTGAGCAAAAATCTATTCCAGCTCAATGACCTGTACAGAAAGGACCTCTATTAAAATCCTATCTTTCTCTAACCAGCTCAACTGTCACCTCCTTCCTAAACCTTCCCTCCTCCTTACCATAGCTGCAAATTACCTTTTGTGCCGTTAAGATTCTAAGCCCTTTTGTTTCTACCACTCATTACATATGGTTTTATGTAAAGTAGTGTGTACACATATTCTTTTACTACATTATAAGCTCCTTGATGGCAAAGTCCAAGTCCCTGACTTTTATCTGAGTCACAGTATCAACACAGTGTCTTACACAGTTATTCAGTAGATGTCTACAGGACTAAAACTTTAGAACTTAAGTTTAAAGCATCCTCTCTCCTCATCCCTTAATGCAAACATTAGAGAACAGACCTAATATCCACCACCTCAGGGACTTCCTGGCAACAGCAACAAACTTTAGCCACCCCCGGAGAAACTAGGTTGATAAAACTCTCCATTCAACACTGCCATCTAACAGAAATTTAAAAATGCTAGCTGCATACTATATATAACATTAAATTTCCTAGACGCTGTGTTAAGAAAAGCAAAAATTAATTTTAATAATAGATTTTATTTGGCCAAATATATCCCACACAGTATCACTTCAACATGTAATCAATGTTTTTAAAATTATTGAAATACTTTATATTATTTTTATCATAAAAATTATTTAAAATCTGATATGTATTTTCCATCTATAGCATGCCTCAATTTATACCAGATACTACTTGTTAACTATAAAAACTAATTACCTAACCTCTCTTTGCCTCAGTGTCCTCAATTTTAAAATGGAAATAAACAGTTATTTACCTTAGTGTTTTACTGAAGTTTAATAGTATAATATGTGTAAAGGGCTTAGAGCAGTACCTGGCAAATTGCAAGGGCTCAATAAATATTAACTGTCATTATCATTATCATCCTCCATTTACTATATACAGAAACTGAGCATATGAAGAAACCAAGTGTATTTCCCTAGTTCATAAAGGAAATCAATGCTGGTTCTATTCTCTTTTAATTGTCTATTAACTGTGCAGGGCAGCTGGGAGCAATGGAAAATCATATTTTTTACCCATCTAAAAATCCAAAGTGCTAGCCAAATGGAGTTTGGGAGTTGGTCTAAAAGGCAACATTCTTCAAAATGGTAGTTTAGAGAAATGCCGCCCAGCTTGGTTATTTTAAGGATCATTTCGCCCTACCACTTCCTTTAAGCTCTGTACCCCATTTCCTATAATATTGTATCCATGTTAATAGGTGAAAAAGTAGAACTTAAGTTTTATTCTGCGTTATTTTGGGTTATTTTTGTTTTGTTTGTTTTTTATAGATGACTGATGAGGTTGGATATTCTTGCAAAATTTGCAAAATGCCCAGCAACCAAGACCATTCAATCTTTGACATACTTAATTGTGCATTTCAGAATACTCAAAGCAGAGAAGAAGCAACACAGAAGTAATGGCAGAATCAAGAAACCTAATTTCTATTGGTAGTTACAGAATATTTCCGGGGATGTAAAGTACAGCATAGGGAATACAGTCAATAACTATGCAATAACTATGTATGCTGCCAGGTGGGTACTAGATCACTTCATAAGATATAAATGTCTAGCCACCATGCTGTACACCTGAAACTAATATATTAATAATGAATGTCAACTGTAATTGAACAGTTAAATTTTTTTTAATCAAAAGAAAAAAATAGCCCTAGCCGGTTTGCCTCAGTGGATAGAGCATCGGCTTGCGGACTGAAGGGTCCCAGGTTCGATTCCGGTCAAGGGCATGTACCTGGGTTGCGGGCACATCCCCAGTGGGGAGTGTGCAGGAGGCAGCTGATCAATGTTTCTCTCTCATCGATGTTTCTGACTCTCTATCTCTCTCCCTTCCTCTCTGTAAAAAATCAATAAAATATATTTTAAAAAAAAAGAAAGAAAGAAAGAAGAAAGAAAGAAAGAAAGAAAGAAAGAAAGAAAGAAAGAAAGAAAGAAAGAAAGAAAGAAAGAAAGAAAGAAAGAAATAGCCCTAGCCGGTTTGGCTCGGTGGATAGAGCGTCGGCCTGCAGACTCAAGGGTCCCAGGTTCGATTCCGGTCAAGGGCATGTACCTTGGTTGCGGGCACATCCTCAGTAGGGAGCGTGCAGGAGGCAGCTGATGGATGTTTCTCACTCATTGATATTTCTAACTCTCTGACCCTCTCCTTTGCTCTCTGTAAAAATTCAATAAAAATATATTTTAAAAAAAAAGAAAAAAAGAAAGCCGATTTCTGTCCCCGGACCTATGATTAAATCACTATGTGCCTCTGGGCAACCCACTTAAACTCCTGAGCTATATCTCAGTTTAAGATAAGGTTGTCTGCAATATTTAGGACTAAGAATTAAAATGCAGTACACCAGAGCAATAATAAGTCAAGATTATAAAATTGCATCAGGTCTTAGCATTCTTATTTATCTCTCTTTAAGTGTTCTGGCAATAAGTTTCCCTTAAAAAAATGAGCATTGGCAAAGTTTGACGATAATTTCCCTTCATACCCAGATAATTAGAATACTTAGAAAAGCAAATAAGATTCACCTGACATTTATACTGAATAAATATCACTGAAATCCAGACAATTATCATATCCTCCAAGGTTAAAAATTACAGGACATCAGCATAAATACAAAGGGGCATTAATGACCACCTCCACAGATCTCCACCTAACCCCAAATTCCCTGGAGCAGGGTTACTCAGCACAGGTGATATCTTGGGTCAGATAATTCATTGTTATCGGGGACTGTCCTGGGCAATATAGGATATTTAGCAGTTTCCCTGACTTCTACCCACTAGAAACCAGGAACAACTTCCACAGTTGTGACAACCAAAAGTGACTCCAAAGAAGCAATGCCCCCCCAGAAAAGCAAAATGGCCCCCAGTTGAGAACCACAACTATGGATCCTCAATTATAGCTACCTTAAATTCCTTTGGAATTAGGCTTACAGAGAGAAGCACAATTTTCAGTGTGTCATTGCTTATGACACAGCCATATCAATACAATATGGAGTGATCAACTTCCATTGGCAGTCTGGATTCTCAAAAGGCATAACCTTCCCAATTAATTTGCAATTAATACTCATACAGTGGAAAATACTTTTGTAAAATGACTCAGTACACTGCAGAGTTTATCCATAACTTTTTTCAAAGCCAAAACAATGTTTTCACATAATAGCGATTTCAGTAGCTAATATTTTAGATTAAGATGTTGAAGTTTTGCCCTAACTGGTTTCGCTCAGTGGATAGAGCGTCGGCCTGCAGACGGAAGGGTCCCGGGTTTGATTCCGGTCAAGGCCATGCACCTTGGTTATGGGCACATCCCCGGCGGGGGGTGTGCAGGAGGCAGCTGATGGATGTTTCTCTCTCATCGATGTTTCTGGCTCTCTATCCCTCTCCCTTCCTCTCTGTAAAAAATCAATAAAATATATTTTAAAAAAAGATGTTGAAGTTTTAGCCTGGCTGGCGTGGCACAATGGTTGAGTACTGACCTATGAACCAGGAAGTCATGGCTCAATGTCCAGGTTGCCAGCTCAATCCCCAGTGTGGGGCATGCAGGAGGCAGCCAATCAATGATTCTCTCTCATCATTGATGTTTCTATCTTTCTCTCCCTCTCCCTTCTTCTCGATTTAAAAAAAAAAAAAGATGAAGTTTTAGAGCCTATGATACATTTCTTTAATATTGGTACCTTGGCTTTAATTTACTGATCGAAGTTTCCAATATACTACCCATCTACCACCTTATTCTCCTCTATCAAATCCCCAGGATTCTCTTACTCACCTACCTGCTCACATGTCCAGTTCCCAATGACTGGTCCTACACAGTTTTTGACAGAGGGATATTCTATTTCCTTGGGTCTGTGCACATAAGCAAATTGGAAAGGAGTACTAACGAAAGCTTATTGGCCATAAAATAATAGGATCAAACAAACATACAGGGACTATCTACTCTTTAATGCTATGGGGGACACAAAAATAAATGCCAAACATGAAGGAATAACAGAATAGAAACAACCACAGAAACAATCACATCAACCCCATGCCCAAAGTCATTAAGTTAGTGAATTTGACATGCTGATAGTGGAGCATTTGAGTAAGGGTATTCCAATTGCAGCTATCATTGAAAAACTAGAGTTTAGAACTAAATTTATAGGCTTGGGACTCAACACATGGATGACAGGACACCAACATGATAATAGTGGTTACCTATGAGGAGGAAGTTGAAATGGCACTTTCAACTTTTAGTCAAGATGCTTCTATATTTTTTAAGATGAACATGTAATCATGTGTTACTTCTATAATTAAAAGCCAACATAGGTAAAGCCAGGAGAGAAGGTGAAATCTCAGAAGGAGAGAGTATAAAGGGAGAAAAGGCAAAGAACTTGACACTCCCAAATATGGACATAATTAAGGGGCAGAAGGAAGCAAAAGCAAAGAAGCAGCAGTGGAGAGGCAGAAAAAAGGAGAACTAGGAGAGTACAAGAACGTTGTGGCCAAGGGAAAGAAGTTTCAAAAAGGAACTAAACTTTCAACAGAACCAAAAAGGGAAAGGGGGAGAGGAATAAGACCCCAGAACAGAATTTAGGTCTGAAAGAGGCTTCTTAAAAATCATAACCTTCTCCCTACATCATGCCCTTCAATCTTTGAGAAAATTGAGGCCTAGAAAGCTTAAGTGGCTGTCTAGATATGTATTGGTAGCTAGAGAGCACAGCAAAGGGAGACCACATGTTTATGGACAGTCTAGTGAATGGGTCCAATGGAAAGGAAGAAAAGATACCAGAAGAAAAGGGGGGGGGGATTCGATAAGTAGTACCTGGAATAGACAGGAAGAGATGGGACTGAAGGCGGAAGCAAACAAAAATAATCTGACTTTTCCTCTGAAGCTGGATATTGTGTTTCCTTCTTCATTTGGGTTATTAGATGAGGAGGTTAGGGGAACCACTTAGAGAGATTATCTGGGTTTCCCCAGGACTCCATCCGTGGCAGCTTTCTCCTCTCAAATTATACACACAAACTAGGCTCCATTTACCATTTATACATGAGGCAGGCAGAAGGAGATTCCCAAAGAGTTCCCAAATCTCTATTCCAGCCCAAACCCTCTCCTAAGCCCCAAACCAAGGGGAGACAAATATCCATTTAGATATCTATAATCATCCAAACTGAAATCTCCATCTCCACAATTCTAGCCCTGGTCCAATGCTCTGTCTCAGTGAAAGGCACATGACAAATGATTTTAGGCTAATTATTGAACATCATTTCTCATTACATCTTTGTAAGCAAAGTGAAAAAAAATGACAGTAAATTTAGTCACAGCTGTTAGAGCAACCTTACCCAATGGATTAATGTTAAGTTGCAAAATCTTCATTTAGCCTCATTTGGCTCTATGCCAAGTGTAACAGACACATGTAGGTGATCCCCAATAACAACTACGTCCTGATGTTCATGCCCTTGTATATCCTCTTGCATAGAGTGTGGGTGGGAACTGTCACTAATTTCTGGCCAATAGAATACAGCAAAGGTGCCCTAACCAGTTTGGCTTGGTGGATAGAGTGTTGGCCTTCGGACTAAAGGGTCCCGGGTTCGATTCTGGTCAAGGGCATGTACCTTGGTTGCAGGCACATTCCCAGTAGGAGGTGCGCAGGAGGCAGCTGATCAATGTTTCTCTCTCATCAATGTTTCTAACTCTATCCTTCTCCCTTCCTCTCTGTAAAATATCAATAAAATAATATTTTTTAAAAAAGAATACAGCAAAGGTGATGGGAGGTTGCTTTGATAAGATATATATATATACTAGAGGCCCGGTGCACAAAAATTTGTGCACTCAGGGGGGAGGGGGGTCCCTCAGCCCAGCCTGTGCCGTCTCGCAGTCTGGGACCCCTCGGGAGATAACGACCTGCTGGCTTAGGCCTGCTCCCGGGTGGCAGAGGGCAGGCCCAATCCCTAGGTGCAGACCCTGGTAGGGCTCAGAGCAGGGCCGATTGGGGAGTTGGGGCGCCGCCACCTGTCATGCACAGAGCAGGGTGATCAGGAGGTTGTGATGCCACGCTCAGTCACGCTCTGGGTAGGGCCGATTGGGGGGTTGGGGCACCGTCCCCTGTCACACTCAAGGCAGGGTCGATGGGGAGGTTGTGGCGCCACCCCCTGTCACGCACAGAGCAGGGCCAATCAGGGGGTTGGGGCACTTCCCCCTGTCATGCACAGAGCAGGGCCCATCAGGAGGGTTGGGGCTCTGTACCCTGTCACACACAGAGCAGGGCCAATCAGAGGGTTGGGGCGCTGCCCCCTGTCACGCACAGAGCAGGGCCCATCAGGGGGTTGGGGCGCCGCCACTCTCACACTCAGGGCAGGGCCGATGGGGAGGTTATCGCTCTACCCCGTCACACACAGAGCAGGGCCCGTGGGGGGGGGGGGGGAGTTGGGGCGCCGCCCTCTATCACCCACAGAGCAGGGCCAATCAGGGGGTTGGGGCGCTGCACCCTGTCACACACAGAGCAGGGCCGATCAGGGGGTTAGGGCGCTGCACCCTGTCACACACAGAGCAGGGCCGATCAGGGGGTTAGGGCGCTGCCCCCGTCACACTGATCCCAGTGCTGGGAGGCATATTACCCTTTTACTATATAGAATAGAGGCCTGGTGCACGGGTGGGGGCTGGCTGGTTTGCCCTGAAGGGTGTCCTGGATCAGGGTGGGAGTCCCCATTGGGGTGCCTGGCCAGTCTGGCTGAGGGGCTGAGGGCCGTTTTCAGGCTGACGGGTGACTGAAGCTCCCAAACACTCCTTTTTTTTTCTTTTCTTTTTTTTTTATTCTGGGCCAGCTTTAGCTCTGAGGCCTCGGCTGCTGAAAACAGGTTTCTGGGCTTTGTTTACCATCTGTATTTGATCCAATGTTACAGTCTGGCTGGCTGAAGCCCGGCTGAGTAAAGCAGGTTTCTGGGGTTTTGTTTAGCTTCTATATTTGCAACATAGTTGCTTAGAGTTGCAGCTGAGAGGCCGGCAAGTCAGGCAGGGAACGTTGGAGTCCTCCGTCACTGAAGCAAGCAAGCCTCCCTGTTCGCATCAGCTGCCTGGCTGCCGGCCGCCATCTTGGCTGGCAGTTAATTTGCATATCTCCCTGATTAGCCAATGGGAAGGGTAGCGGAATGACACCAATTTGCATGTTGCTCTTTTATTAGTGTAGACTAGAGGCCCAGTGCACAAAAATTTGTGCACTCGGGGGGCAGGGAAGATCCCTCAGCCCGGCCTGTGCCCTCAGGAGATAACGACCTGCTGGCTTAGGCCTGCTCCCAGGTGGCAGAGGGCAGGCCCAATCCCTAGGTGCAGCCCCTGGTCGGGCTCAGAGCAGGGTCAGGCTCAGAGTTGGGGCACCACCCCCTGTCACACACAGAGCAGGGCGGATCAGGGGGTTGGGGCACCGCCCTCTATCACCCACAGAGCAGGGCCGATCAGAGGGTTGGGGAGCTCCCCCCTGTCACACACAGAGCAGGGTTAATCAGGGGGTTGGGGAGCTCCCCCCTGTCATGCACAGAGCAGGGCCCATCAGGGAGTTGAGGAGCTCCCCCCTGTCACTCACAGAGTAGGGCCGATAGGGGAGTTGGGGCACCACCCCCTGTCACACACAGAGCAGGGCGGATCAGGGGGTTGGGGCACCGCCCTCTATCACCCACAGAGCAGGGCCGATCAGAGGGTTGGGGTGCCGCCACTGTCACACTCAAGGCAGGGCCAATGAGGAGGTTATGGCTCTACCCCATCACACACAGAGCAGGGCCTGTGGGGGGGGGGTTGGGACACCACCCTCTATCACCCACAGAGCAGGGCCGATCAGGGGGTTGGGGCGCCGCCACTCTCACACTCAGGGCAGGGCCGATGGGGAGGTTATAGCTCTACCCCATCACACACAGAGCAGGGCCCGTGGGGGTGGGCGGGTTGGGTCTCCACACCCTGTCACACACAGAGCCACAGGACGATCAGGGGTTTGAGGAGCTCCCCCCTATCAGGCACAGAGCAGGAACGATCAGGGGGTTGGGGCACCTTCCCCTGTCAGGAACAGAGCAGGGCAGATAGGGAGGTTGTGGCCCTGCCCCCTATCACACACAGAGCTACAGGGTGATCAGGGGGTTTGGGCGCTGCCCCCTGTCATGCTGATCCTGGTGCTGGGAGGCATATTACCCTTTTACTATATAGGGTAGAGGCCTGGTACATGGGTGGGTGCCGGCTGGTTTGCCCTGAAGGGTGTCCTGGATCAGGGTGGGGGTCCCCACTGGGGTGCCTGGCCAGCCTGGATGAGGGGATGATGGCTGTTTGCAGCTGGTCACACACCCTTCAGGGTGGGGGTCCCCACTGGGGTGCCTGGCCAGTCTGGGTGAGGGGCTGAGGGCTGTTTTCAGGCTGGGACTGAAGCTCCCAACTGCTCCTTTTTTTCTTTTTTTTCTTTTTTATTCTGGGCCAGCTTTAGCTCTGAGGCTCCAGCTCTTAGTCATCCGCTGCTGAAAGTAGGTATCTGGTTTGTTTAGGTTCTATAATCGAAACTCTGTATCAACTCCAGCTCTGAGATCCCAGCTGGCTGAAAGCAGGTTTCTGGGGTTTTGTTTAGCTTCTATATTTGTAACAATGTTTCAAACTGCAGGCTCAGAGGCTGGCAAGGCAGGCGGGGAACGTTGGAGTCCTCCGTCACTGAAGCAAGCAAGTCTCATGTTAGTTTCAAGCTGCCTGGCTGCCGGCCGCCATCTTGGCTGGCAGATAATTTGCATATCTCGCTGATTAGCCAATGGGAAGGGTAGCGGTCGTACGTCAATTACCATGTTTCTCTTTTATTAGATAGGATATTCATCTTACATAGCCCTAACCATGACATTCTCTGCTCAAAGCCCTTCAATTGCCCCCCATTGCTTATAGAATTAAGTACTGATCTCTTAGTTTGGAACCTAGAGTTGGCTTTAAGTCCTCTCTCTACCAGTTCCTTACTATGTGACTTAGAGCCTCATTTTTCTCATTTGTGAAATAAGGATAATACCAACTGTTTCACATGTCCTGGTTTTCCTAGGTCAGTACTCTATCTGATTAGCACACCGCTTCACTCTCACAAGTTCCATGGTTTTGACAATAAATCATTTGGTCAATAAAGGGTTGTTATGAGGATTTAATGAGACAATGCACATACATATAATAGGCCTAGCATAATACTTTTATCATTCCCTTCGAATGTACCTTGTACAAGTATCTGCTTCTGATTCCTTGTAGTCCCACAAGTGGCACCTGGTAGTGTCTTCCACACAGAAGATACTAAATTACGTTCTTCAATTTAGAAAGAATACAGAATTTTGGCCACAGAATTGCATTTCACTTATCCATCAGCTGTTTATTCAAGTATTCTGCTTCCTTACTCCCTTGAGATTACTTCACTTGCTCATTAGTACCACAGCAAGAGTATTCTAATACAGCAGTCACCAACGGGTGGTCCATGAAGTCTGAAAGGTCGGCAACCACTGCTCTAATAGGAAGTTTCCTTCTTTCACAACTGGCTACCACCCTGATTGCTTGGGGGTAATGATAGAGGAGGAATTCTTGGAGTGATGGTTCTAGGAATACAGAGTAACCAAGAGCACAGGACTTAAAGCTAGACTGTCTTGGATCCAGGCTCTATTAGTTACAAGCTCAAAATTCATGTAAAACACATGGGGAAAGCACACAGTAATTATCCAATAAATAATAGCTATTATTATTTATCCTCATCTCTTTCTCTACCTCAGTCAAATCAGAATGCTTTACTATGGAGTGGGGCCTCTCAGCAATATCCTCTTCACAGACAACCAAGTACCAGCTCTCAGCAGATACAAACTCCAGTCCACTTGAGGCTCGGGTCTTCTCTGTCTATCTTTCTATGATATCTGGTTTCTTCTTTTACTCCTAGTTCAAGCTGGGACTACTTCTTTTTTTAATATATTTTATTGATTTTTTACAGAGAGGAAGGGAGAGGGATAGAGAGTTAGAAACATTGATGAGAGAGAAACATTGATCAGCTGCCTCCTGCACACCTCCCACTGGGGATGTGCCCGCAACTAAGGTACATGCCCTTGACCCGAATCGAACCTGGGACCTTTCAGTCCACAGGCTGACACTCTATCCACTGAGCCAAACCGGTCAGGGCACTCAGGCTACTTCTAAAAGCTGCTTGGATCACCAGCAAAGATGAGAATCCTCCTTCTGATTCTGTAAGCATAACTTCCAGGTCCAGGCTCATGTTCAACTTCAAACCACACTCTAGGTAGCCCCTCATGCTCTATGATTTCCACAACCAGAAAAATCTCTCAAAAGTTGCATTCTTTATTATTTCAGTCTTTCTACGCCTATCAACAGTCTGAAATTATTTAGCCTTTCTCCTTTCTCAGAATTGTTCCCATCACTCCAGTCTCTGCTACCTGCCCAATTATACATCTCATGCATATAATTATATATCCTAGAGTAAAACCTATCTTGTTTCTTGATTTATTGTTAAGTTTTCTCCCTCTCCCACCCATCTCCTGACTAAAATTTCAAATATTAGAGAAACAGGGCCAGTTAAGGCAGGCTAGTAACTCTTTGTCTCTAAACACACAACTGAGTGAAAGAACTATTCAGTAGACCAAAGCAAGAGGACATTCAGCTGGACATTCCTTTTAGTACTTCTTATATCTCAGAAAGCCTCCTTTTGGGGGGAGGGAGGGGGACTAAAATGATTTTGAAGATATGAGGATTTAATTTAATCAAGACATTATTACATAAATATCAGGAAATTTATATCTTCTCCACTTCAACATAAGACCATACCTGCAGTCCTCCTCAGGTCCTTAAGCAAAAAGCTCAAGAAATTGTAGCCTAGAATTCACTTACAATATTTAAACAAGTTAAGCTATAACAACTATTTATCCAGACAAAGACACTTAATTGTTTAATTGTGGCCTACAATACAATCACTATGCTACTTGGGTATTAACATACCCACAGATCAAAACCAATGAAATAATTAAAGTTGCTTCATTTAAAAAAACACAATAAAATCAAGCTTTTAACCTAATTTTATCTCACTTTATTAGCATGAAGACACAGCTTAACAAAGCCACATGCTCCTTCCCTAAAGCCCCTGGCCACTTATGATTCCCTGGTAGCTTTCAGAGGCCCTTTCCCAGACTCTGCCTCCGGTGCTTCAGATCTGACCTCTCACCTCAATCACTATTACAGCTTTTATTTCTTAGTATAATAGTATCAAGAAAAGATTAAAGTGGGGTATGGGTGTTATTTAAATTTTATTCTCTAAAGGTATTATAGCTTATTGTAAACAAGTCAAGCAGTATAGAAAGGTGTCAAGTGGAAATGAAAAACCCCTTGTCCTGACAACCTTAATTTCCCAGGTAACAATAACTGTTTCTTGTGCATCATTCCAGAAGATGTCTATACATATGTAAATATACATATATACAAACTCATATCTATCTATCCTCTGCTCTCCCCTTCTTTCTGTTGTACAAATGGCATCATACAATACCACTATGCGCCTTTTTCCTCACAGCATTCCCTATCATCTCATATACATCTACTTCACTCTTTTAATGAAACGCATGACATTCCATTGTGTGTATACACCATTGTTAATATAACCAGTCTCTCATAATAGACATCAATTCTTGATAGTGAAAAAAATGGCAACAACAAGTCAACTAACATCCTCTACCAAGTGCAGTTCCTTTTAGACTAGATTCACTGGGACAAAAGATATACACATCCTACATTTTGATAAGGACATCAAGCTGCCTTCTAAATGTGCTCCAACAATTTATATTGCCACCGACACTGCACAGAGGTGAACTTTTATATCAATCGCCTAAAGTTCCTGCACCTCAAATAGGGAACTAGATATTTAACACAAAAATAGCTGCTTACCGAAGATTTTGTTACATCTTTTATTTTAACACAGTCTGAAAACCCAAGTGCCACAGCTAGTGGCAGCCACACCTTGCTGTGATTAGCCCTGCCCCCATCCAAATGCAAATTCAGAGGGTACAATATATTCCTCAAAATTAATCCAGCTCTTTTAAAAATATATATATGAATTTATTTTTTATCAATTATAGTTGACATTCAATGTTATTTTATGTAGGTTTCAGGTTACAGCATAGTCCAACTCTTGAATAATTAATTCCTTACGTTTGGAGATTTTATTGAGTGAATTCAGCACAGAAGAGAAACCTATACTCCTCCTGGCAACATACCCACAATTACCTCTAACACCAAGAGTGCTACACAGAGGTGTGATATAAGGTGTTTTGCACTCACCCATCCAATATAATAAAACCCTAATATACAAATCGACCGAACATTGGAACAACAGGTCACTATGATGCGCACTGACCACCAGAGGCAGATGCTTAACACAGGACAGTGTACTCCCACAGGGGGAGTGCTGCTCAGCCAGAAGCCAGGCTTACGGCTGGTGAGCACAGCCAGGAGCTTCTTCTGCCTCTGCAGCAGTGCTAAGGGCCCCTCCGCAGTCTGACATCCCTCGAGGGGTCCCAGACTGCAAGAGGATGCAGGCCCGGCTGAGGGATTCCCCCCACCACCATGCATGAATGCTGTGCAATGGGCCTCTAGTAATTAGTTAAAGACACTGGCAATGAAGACACACTTTAAATATGTAAGAATGCAATATACATCTGCATATTCATGGCATGAGATGATCTGACTGATTTTGCTAATTAAATGAAGAATCTGCTTTATTTTTTCCACTGATAATGAATGTCTGTAAGCATCACTGTATAGAATCTAGTGAGCCCTGGACAGGTGGCTCAGCTGGTTAAAGTGTTGTCCTATACACCAAAAGGTTGTGGACTCGATTCCCAGTCAGGGGACATATTCAGGTTGTGGGTTTGATCCCCAGTCAGGGCACATGCAGGAGGCAACCAACCAATGTTTCTCTCTCTCTCTCTCCCTCCCTTCCTCAATCTGTAAAATCAATAAAAGCATGTCCTCGGGTGAGAATTTTTTAAAAAGGAACATAGTGAATCACATGTAGAATAACATTTGCTTAACATCTGATATTTTGCAAAGCACTTTAGCATACCATAACTCATTTAAAGCCCATGGCAATTCTAGTAGGAATGTAAGGCAATTATTACTCAGTAAACAAAGGATCAATAGGATGTGCTGGACATTCTCTGTGATATGCAAAGATGGATGAGACATTTGCCTCTCATTCACTGTCACCCTGCCCTATCCAATCTATCTGCAAAGCCTTCACATTGCACTCAGGGTATTTGGTAACATGACCTACACAACCCTGTGTGACCAGAGCCCTGCCCACCTGTCCAATTTCATCCCGTGCCCCTGTATACCTCATTCACTATGGCCCAGCCATTTTTCAATCTCAACTGAATTTGTCCTTTCCTCCCAGAACCCTCCTTCCAGTAAATTGTCTCATGTATTCTCTTTCATAGGACTTTACTTCATAGCACTCACAACACTTCATAATGAAATACTTGTGTATTTATCTATTTGCATTCCAACTCCTTCACACAACAGCAAGACTTAAGAGGCAAGAATCATGACTTTCTTTAATTTATCTTTATTGTTGAAAGTATTACAGACGTCCCCCCCAATGACCCCCTCCACCTTGTTCCCTCCCCCTCCCCAGGCATTATTGTCAGTCTTTGGGCTATGTTTATATGCATGTAAGTTCATTGGTTAATCTCTCCCCGCTCCCTGCCCCCTTCCCTCTGAGATTCATTAGTCTATTGCATGCTTCAATGTCTCTGGATCTTTTTTTTGTCATCAGTTTATTTTGTTCATTAGAAGAATCAGACTTTTGAGGTCACTGTTAAAACCCCAGCACTTAACCAATATAGTGTCTGGCACACAGCCAGCATAAAAACAGAAGTATTAAACAAATACAGCCAGTGCCTTCAATAGGTATACAATATAGTGGGGAAACACAAAAAAGATTAAGGCAAATTTTACCAGAGGATGGCCAAGGTTTCAAGAAATACTACAGAGAAGAGACAACTCTTCAGCTGATTGCTGAAAGGAAGTAGGCATTTGCCAGAATGCAACAAAGGGAAATTATCTAGGTCACCAGGGATGGGCTACACATGGGGAAGAACAAGGACTGTATGGTGCCTCACAAAGTTTTGACTTTGATATCTGGGTGAATGGCGGTACAATTATTTGCTATAAAGAACATAAGTAGAAGAGGCTCTATTATTATTATCTATTACCAGTAGAGCCCAAGGAAAGGAAGGCCTTGGCAGATGGAAATTTGGGTAGCAGCAATTCCTCTGCCCACCTTCCTCTCATCATTCTCCAAGCTCAATAGGCAAGATCATTATTGCAACCAGGAAATATTCAGTGCTGAGTCATGTGAAGACTTAGTACAGACAGGGCCATGGGGGGTTTCTCTACTTATGAACACTTTTTTTTTTTGGCCAGAAGATGTTAATGATATAATTCAGTGTGCTTATCTTTTTTGGGGGGGAGAGGGGCAGGACAGAAGAAGAAAAATTCAATGCCCAGAGTATCCCACATACTTGGTAATATCTAGTTCATCTCCATTGGATAGTCCCTGTCCTGGATTTATTTCTAACTGCTCTGTGTTGCAATTTCTGAGTTGCTCTTCATGGAAGTAGTCAGGGCAGAAATCCTAAATAAATATAATAAAATGCTACCTAGTACCTGAGTGGCATTGGGTTGAAAAATACTCAAATAGGCCACTACTAAGGGGGTTACCTCATCCTATTAACTCCTCAACAGCTTCTTTGGTCTGACCACAGGTCTGTAAATGCCTGGTGTTAACAGAAGGTAGGAATAAGAAGAATCTGGCATGTGTTGCCACCTGTACTGAAACTTTCTAGTCTATCCTCCCCTCCTGCCCCACCACAGATAGAACAGCCTTACATGAAACAGGAAACTTCGAATCATAATTTTGGTTAAAACATAAGAACCTATAGTTAATTTTAAAAATGTTAACAGAGTGATGGGAAGAAAAAACACACCCTGGAAGCCTCAATGACAAAACAACTGTTTGGCAGGTGAGGGGGGTGGGGGACTGAACTTGTAGCAATAAAGTGGAGTAGGGAAGGATTAACATCTAGCAGAAAATTACAAAATAGTCAAGCCCTGAGGAGGCAGTGTAATGCAACAGAGCGAAATAGGCAGTGACTGGCCTTGATTTCATGCTTTCCAAGATGAGACATTTGCAGTAGATTACCCTTAAAGACCCTTTCCAGTTTGAAAATATCCATTTAAGAGCATATCAATTTGTTTTCCTGCTGTTATTAGGCATTTTGGTGATTCTCATTCTCATGTACCGCAGTGTTTAACAAGTGCCAGGCAATGTTCAAAGGCCGTATATGTACATATTAACTTTATCTCCCAATAATTCTAAGAGTAGGTATGATTATTATTAACCCCATTTTCTAGATGAAGAGGATGAAGCAAAAAGTCATGAAATAACTTGCCCACAACTAGCGGTGACCAAGCCAGGATACAAACCTAGGGAGACAGTCTCCAGATACCATGCTTCACAGATGAGACAATTGAGGCTTTTGGTCACTTTGGCTACCAACTGGCTGAGCTGGATTCAAATACACGTGTGTCTGATTCCAAGGCCCATGTTCTTTCCACAACTGTTTGCTTGGGAAGGAAAGGCTGGCTCTTAGAGAAAAATTGTCTAAAAAATTGTTTTGTTTTGGGGTTTTTTTGAAACATATTTTTATTGATTTCAGAGAGGAAGGGAGAGGGCGACAGATAGAAACATCAATGATGAGAGAGAATCACTGATCGGCTCCCTCCTGCATGTCCACCACTAGGGATTAAGCCCGCAAGCCGGGCATGTGCCCTGACTGGGAATCAAACCATGACTTCCTAATTCATAGGTTGATGCTCAACCACTGAGCAATGCTGGCTGGGCTGTTTTGTTCTGTTTTTAATCCTCACTCAAATGTTTTTATTGATTTGAGAGAAAGAGAGAAATATCAATGTGAGAGAGAAATTAATCAGTTGCCTCCTGCATAGGCCCCAACCAGGGATCGAACCCACAACCTTTAGGTGTACAAGAGGATGCTCCAACCAACTGAGCCACCCAGACAGGGCTGAAAAATTATTTTGGTTTATGCCCTACCCAATGCTTTTTATCATAATCGATTCCCCACCTATCCTACCCCACTGAGGAGTTGTAGAAGGGCAACAGTGCAGAAAAACAGCTAGTTTCTGTATCTGCTATAGGTGAGACACTGGGCCAGAGAGACAAAAAAAGGGGGGAGAGGGGCTTTGTTTCTTTACTCCTGCTCTAACAGGATAACTTTCGTTTGAGAGTCACACAGATACTAACATTTTGGTCAACAGGCAGGAACAGATGGCTTTTCCTAGGTGATAGTAGTCCAACTATCAAGCCACACAGCTGTCCAGATTTCACACTGAAGTTCTGTCATCAATTCACTGAACACTGTGATGCTCCCCTGGCCCCCATGTGTTAGCTAAATCACCAGTGTTTACAAATATACTGTGATCTGCTAAAAAAAAAAAAAAAAAAAAAAAAAAAAAAAAAAAAAAACGTTCACACACACACACACACACACACACACATACACAAAACTGCAAGGGGGAAACATGCTTCCTTTGGATCTGAAGCCAACAGAACCGTTTCTCATCGCAACTATTTCATTATAATTTTCCTCTGCCTTATTCATGCTTACCCTGATATATTTTACCACCTTGCCTTGTTATTTCATTCCCACACTGTCATCTCCATTTTTGTACAATCTCCCTGCCCCCACTCTCATTCCCCAAGAGTTTTTGGAGTCAAGAGGAGAGGCAGTCAAAAATTACAAGAGTACTTGAGAAAGTACTAATAGCAAAAAAAAAAAAAAAAACTGCTCTAACCAAACCCTCAGGGGCCTGGTTTCTTTTTTTAATTATTATTTTGGAGATAGGACACAGAATGACTGAAGCAGCTGACCAGAAGCCCATACAATTCACTCCTTGCAGGAGGCACTATTATTTCATATCACATTTTCAAATACTTGTTTTCTGATTATAAAAGTAATTCATATTCATTGCATAAAATTTGGAAAGTATTATAAAAGAAAAATAGTAAGTTTATCTTACTACCTGGAGATAGCCACTTTAACAACTTTGTTTCATTTCCTTCCATTCTCTATTGATTGTTACATTCATAGGTGTGTATATAAAATGAAACACAGAGATACACAAAAACCCATCTATAATAATAAAAGCATAATATGCAAATCAACCGAAAGACCAAACAGCAGAACGACCATCCGGACGACCTTCTGGACGACCACGCTATGACACGCACTGGCACCAGGCCAGCCAAGGAGGGTGCGATGTGATTGGTCAGGGGGGCCCGCCATCGCCCCACGATCACCCCACAGAGGGAGGCCCAGCCACCTTCTGCAGGGTGATTGATGAGGGGGGCTCTGCGATTGATCACCCCAAAGAGGGAGGCCCAGGCCACCAGCCAGTGGGGCGATCAATCAGGGGAGGGGGCTCCGCAATTGTCCCAAAGAGGAGGCCCAAGCTACTAGGCCAGTGGCGCTGCAGCGGATGGGCGGGGCCTCCCTCTGCTGGGCAATGAATTGCCCCACAGAGGGAGGCTCAGACCACAGGCCAGCGACGCTGTGGCAGATGTGCAGGTCCGCCAGCATTCGCCCTGCAGAGGGAGGCCCAAGCCAGCCAAGCAATGGCACCCCACACCTGTTGCCCGCAGAGGGAGGCAACTGGTGGCAGGGGAGGGGGACAGTGCTGCACAGATGGCAAGCAGTGGCAGTGGCGGGGGCGGGGACAGCTGCCAGCAGCCGGGGGAAGGAAAGCCCCAATAGGCCCTGATCACTGGCCAGGCCTAGGGACCCTACCCAAGAGGTCCCAGATTGTGGGAGGGTGCGGGCCAGGCTGAGGGACACCCCCTCACACTTACCCCCTTGCACAAATTTCATGCACTGGGCCTCTAGTATTTAAATTAAAAATCCAGTAATGGAATAATCCCATACTTTTCCATTATATCATGAAAATTTTCCTCTGCCTTACTTTTGATTTTTAATGGCCAGATAATTTACTCTATAGACCTACTATAATTTACTTACATTCCCCTTACTATGGAAACTGTGTCTTCAGTTTTTCACTATTATAAATACCTTAGTATATAAAGCTGTATGGCACACATATATCTGATATTTCCTTCAGAAATTATCCTTTTTTAAATTAACAAGGAAACCATGTTACTTACAGAAAAACTGGAAGATACAAATAAGCAAAACTAAAGTTAACTGTAATTTCTTTTTAAATACTTTTGTGTATAGCCCAGACTTTCCTTTATATTAGACATACATGGACACAAGCACATATGTTAAAATGGATCATACTATAAAAAATAAGTTACTGCCCCGGCCTGTATGGCTAAGTGGTTAGAGCATCAGCCTGTGTACCTAAACAAAGGATTGTAGGTTCGATCCCTGGCCCTGATCAGGGAGCATGTGGGAAGCAAACAATTGACATGACTCACTCACATTGATGTTTCTCTCCCCCCCTCCCCCACCTCTCTCTTCCACTCTCTAAAAATAATCAATGGAAAAAATATTCTCTAGTGAGGATTAACCAAAAATAAGTAAGTCAATAAATAAAATAACAGTTACTAACAACAGTCAACATGAATTGAGTACTTACCGCATGCCAGACACTGTGATTTTTCATTCAATCCTCCCAGCTACCCTATGCATTACTCAGCAGTTCCCAAACTTGTCTACACATTGGAGTCACCTGGGGGGACTTCCAAAATCCTGTCCCCAGAGATTCTGATTTAATTGGACTGGGTAAGGCCTGA
Source organism: Myotis daubentonii (assembly GCF_963259705.1). Classification (NCBI taxonomy): domain Eukaryota; kingdom Metazoa; phylum Chordata; class Mammalia; order Chiroptera; family Vespertilionidae; genus Myotis; species Myotis daubentonii. Next base: position 5,463,836 of record NC_081861.1, on the reverse strand, counting down.
GTGTGGGTGGATTTAAGAGATACCCAGAGGATCCTAATGTGTGTGTACAAGTTGGGAATTATTAGGTTCTCTGCTGTTTTGCTGCTATTTTGTGGAAGTTGATGTGGAAGTTGAAGAACACTAAAGTCAGTAACTTCCCAACATCATGCAGTTAATAAAGGTGAAATTTCAATCCAGCTATAAGCTCAGAGCCCAGACTTTTAACTATTGATAATTTGAGATCAGCCTCCTTTTGCCCCACCCTTTAACATCATACATATCATGAACCTAGTTCTATTTTAGTAAATAGTACTATACATTATCATTTTAGCAACTATAGTATTCCACTGTATCAAAGCATCAGAATCCAAGTGCCATCAATTTTCCCACTATAGAAAATGTTGTAATCAATATCCTTATTGATACAGCTTTGTACACATCTTTCATTATTTCCTTAGGATAAATTCCAAGAAAAGGAAGTACTGGGTCAAAAGGTTTTGATAAATATTGCCAAATTGACATTCCCATCAGAAGTGTGTGAGAATGTCTTCAACAACACTGAGTTTTCTCATGCATTCCTTTTTAATCTTTGCAAATTTCATTGGAGAAAATGGTATACCATTTATATTTTTTATTAAATGTATTAGGGTGACATTGTTCACAAGATCATACTGCATCATGCACCCATTGCTCCAAGCAAAGTCTCTATCCATCCCCATTTCCCCCACCCTTTGCCCATCTCCACCTATCCCACCCCCCTTTCCCTCTATCACTACACTGTTGTCTGTGTCTATGTAGCTTAATCCTTCACCTTCTTTCATCCAGCCCTTAAACCCCCACCCCTCTGACAGTTGTCAGTCTATTCCATGTATCCATGCCTCTGTTTCTATTTTGTTCATCAGTTTATTTTGTTCATCAGATTCAACATACAAGTGAGATCAGATGGTACTTTCTCTGACTGATGATACACCATTTTAATTCCCCTTTACTACTAAGAATATTTTTCATGTTTACTATCGACTTAAATTTCTTCTTTTATGTATTTTCTTATTCCCATCATTTGCACATTTTCTAGTAAAATACTTATATTTTTTTCTTACTGCTCTGTAAATCTTTATATATTAAGAATAATGAGTCTTGCCCAGCCAGCATGGTTTAATGGTTGAGCCTCAGCCTATGAACCAGGAGGTAATGGTTCGATTCCCAGTCAGGGCACATGCCTGGGTTGCAGGCTCAATCCCTAGAGTGGGGCATGCAGGAGGCAGCCAATCAATGATTCTCTCTCATCACTGATTCTCTCTCTCCTTCTCCCTTCCTCTCTGAAATCAATAAAAATATATTTTTTAAAAAGAATAATGAGTCTTGTTGCAATTGTTTCTAGTTTCTTCATTAACTTTATTTATGATTTTGTGCAGAAATTTAAATGTTTCATATACTTAATTATGTTAATATTTTCTTTATTGCCGAAACCGGTTTGGCTCAGTGGATAGAGCGTCGGCCTGCGGACTGAGAGGTCCCGGGTTCGATTCCGGTCAAGGGCATGTACCTGGGTTGCGGGCACATCCCCGGTGGGGGATGTGCAAGAGGCAGCTGATCGATGTTTCTCTCTCATCGATGTTTCTAACTTTCTCTATCTCTCTCCCTTCCTCTCTGTGAAAAATCAATAAAATATATTTTAAAAAAATATTTTCTTTATTATTCTACCTTTGATATAATACATATAAATATCTTCCCTACCCCAAGATTATATATTCTCATATATTTTTTAGTTCCTTTATCATTTCTCTCTCTTTTTAAAAAATTTTAGATTCTTTAATGCAGCAGTTCCCAAACAGGATTACACGTCAGAATTGCTTACAGAGCTTCTTTAAATGCTCATGTCTTAAGACTGAATTACAATTTGGGAGGGGGTGGTGAAAGCTGAACAGAAATATTGTTAAAGGCACCATAGGCAATTCTGATGCACCCCCTCCTTTATTAAGAAACTATTTTTTTAAATATATTTTATTGATTTTTTTACAGAGAGGAAGGGAGAAGGATAGAGAATCAGAAACATCAATGAGAGAGAAACATCGATCAGCTGCCTCCTGCACACTCCCTACTGGGGATGTGCCTGCAACCAAGATACATGCCCTTGACCAGAATCAAACCTGGGACCCTTGAGTCCATAGGCCGATGCTCTATCCACTGAGCCAAACCAGTCAGGGCAAGAAACTATTTTAATCCTTCTAAATTTATATTGGTATCATTTTTCCAAATCATTTCAGTACATTTCAAGAATTTGAAATGCTACTTTGATAAACTCCATGACAGCAGAGACCATACCTGTTTTTACTGACCATTATGTCATAGTGCCTGGTGCACAACTGGTGCTTCCTAAATGTATTTATTTGATTGATTGATTGATTGCTTTGAGAGAGAGAGAGAGAGAGAGAGAGAGAGAGAGAGAGAGAGAGAGAGATTAATTTGTTGTTCCACTTATTTATACATTCATTGTTTGATTCTTGTATGTGCCCTGACCAGGAATCAAACCCACAACCTTGGCATATGGGGACAATGCTCTAGTCCAGCGGTTCTCAACCCGTGGGCCGCGACCCCTTTGGCAGTCGAACGACCCTTTCACAGGGGTCGCCTAAGACCATCCTGCATATCAGATATTTACATGACGATTCATAACAGTAGCAACATTACAGTTAGGAAGTAGCAACGAAAATAATTTTATGGTTGGGTCACACCATGAGGAACTGTATTCAAAGGGCCAGAAGGTTGAGAACCACTGCATCTAGTCTAACCAATTGAGTTACCTGGCCAGGGCCATAAATGTTAACTGAATAAATAAACAAGAACTGACAACACAAGTCTTCAACCTTATCTCATCCCAAACTGGCTAGTCTTCTCTTTAACATTTCCTTGACTATTAGGCCAAAAAAATTGATGTTATTAATAATGATCCTGAGTTAGCAAAAAATATTAAATTATGCCCAATACACTCTGTTTAAAGTGGCCAGGAAATGTATTAGAGGGCTCCATCAAGAAGTCAAAATAATTACATTGGCCATGTTTAAGAGGTATGGGAATTCTGATCCAGTTCTCCATGGAGGAACTGAACAGAGGTGACTTGAGAAACTAAGGAAACTTGGCTTCCTCTAGCACTTAGAGTTCCTCAGCTAGCTTCAGAGACTGACTCAGAGCTTCCATGAGCTGAAAGGCCCACCCATACCCTCTTCCATGAGCCCATGGAAAGAAAATTAGAATAAGGGATCAGGAGACCTGAGTCACTACTATCAACCTGTTTGACCATGGGCATGTCACTTAACCTCTGGGGGTTGGGCTAGAGGTTTTCTAAGGATCTCTTCAGTTCTAAACCTCTAACTAGAGACCCAAACAGACTACCACAGTGTGGGGCTTCCAAGAACAACATGAAATTGCCTGCAGGGAATAGTAGTAGTAGAAGTGTAGTAGTAGAAACAACAGCTATTAGTAAATTTTACTGAGCACTTATTATATGATACACAATATTCTAGACGTCTCACTACTAGTAATAATGGCACACACCTTATAGGACACTTACTGTGTTCCAAGTGGTTTGCATATATTAATTCAATCTTCACAACAACCCTATAAAGTGAGTCCTATTATTATCCCCATTTTACAGAGGTGAAAACTGAGACACAGAGAGATTAAGGGACTTGCCCAAGGTCTCACAACTATCAAAGGATGGAACCAATTGAGTTGAACCCAGACCCATACTTTTAACTACTATACTATACTGCCACCCAAACTATTACTGTATAATACTTTCACTTCAGAGGTTGCACAAAACAAGAAATGTGTTATAGTTACTTATGTATCATACTCCCCTCTTCACTACTGCTAGAAAAATTAGTTTTTACTCCAATGTGATTTTAGACAGATCAGATTCCAGGGCCTGAGATAGCAAAATATATCATTTATTAAGAAAATAATTAATTACTTTTTTATTAAAAATTGTGATCCATTAAAATATATGTATTATAAAATAAATAAATCATTAACTACTGATGACATTTCCATTGAACACAGACAAAACACATGTGCTTTTTATGCATCATTTAGAACAATACTTCAGAGCCTCACCTGCGCAAACTTGTCCCATATTTTCATAATTGGCTTTTAAACAGTGACCTGACAGCCCACAGGTGTCTCAAACAAAACAAGCCAAACGAAACGAAGTACAGTAACTTCCTACCATCCATCCCCATGCACTTCTCATCACCTCCCACATTCCCCATCTGAGTGAATAACACCAATGGCCCCAGGCTCACTTCCTCCCACATCTGGTCACTGAATATTTCTAGAACTCATTCCATTCTATCTTTGTTGCTCCTGTTTCTGCCCAGACATTTACCATCTCTTCCCTAAAGCAGAAACTCTCCAAATGGCTCTTGGCTTTCATTCTATCCAGCTCCAACCCCACTTCAACACTGCTGCCAAAGTCATCTTCCTAAAACAAAATCTGACCATGTTACTGACATGTTTAGAATCTTTGTCTTCAGAATAAAGTGTAAAGTCCTCCATAGAACATACAAGGCTCTTTTTTATCTGGCCCCCCAACTACCTTCCCAGCTTCATCTGAGGTCATGCCCCACACATCTCACATGAGGCACACAGAGCAACTTGGAAGTTCCCAAACAGTGCTTCTCTGTCTGCCCAGAATGCAATTCTCTCATTTGCCCATCTGGCAAATTCCCACTCACTTATGTAGACCAGCTCAAAACTCAGAGTTCATTATGCTTTCCTCTGGGCATCTATTGCATTTTGTACCTCTCCCTATTATAACACTTATTCAGCCTGACACAATTTTTGTTATTTGTCTGTCTTTTCCATAAGACAAGGAACTGTCTAGTGTCCTGTGTATTATTCAACTCTGTATTTTGTTTATTGAATGAATGAATATCTCAGGATTTAACAAGAATATTCAAACTGCTCCAGATAAATGCCTATTGTGTGAGTCAAAGCAGGCATACAGGCCGAATCCCATTTCAACAAATGTCTTTAACTTGACAATCCTCATATCAAAAATAGTTGTTACATTTGTGTGACTCCATACTTGAAGCCATAACCAACAGGATACAGTTTTTAAAAGCTTCATTAGACCACCAACAAACCTACCTGTTGAGTATTTATAGACATCCAAACTCTTCATTCTACCCCATCCTTAACCTTATGTGGGTCATAGACCAATTTGGGTAGTTTCTCTATCATGTCTTAAACCTACACTCCCTTTTGATAACATAAAAATCCCAAGCACCCCTGAAGATTCTGATACTATCCCAAAGGATACTATAAACCCCACTAAAAATAAGAAATCACTTTGTGCCAGCAGCAATTCACAGCTTCACAAGAGATATAATCCAGCAGGCAAGATACCAGTGAGCTTTGCTCTTGAGTAATTCATAATATTAAACAGGCATTTTCCTTCTATCACCAAACATAAACATTGTAACATTAAATATGCTTTAAAGTTTTTACTGGGAAGAGGATGCTAGGAAGGTGTTGACATCTGTCTCCTTCACCTTTGGGAACCTTATGATAGAAAATTGCCAGAAACAAATGAAAAACACAAATATGAAAAAATATGCTGTTTCTTCATATATAACCCCCACGAGCACATGTTCAAACAAAGGAAGTTTTTTGGAAATGCTTCTGGCACAACATTTTCTTTCTACTTCCCCCACCACCCCTCCATCCCCACTTTAAAATATTTTTAACTTCTAGCTAGCAGAAACTTCTTCTAAACGCAAATGCTTTGTCCTTGTGAAGACAAAGGGTTAAATTAAAGAAACAGCTGGCTGCCTGCCACTAGCTGAGGTTGAGGGAACTAGGGATGGAAGATAGAGAAGGAGGAAAAACCAGTTAGAGGAATGAGTGCTAATTTTCTTACCCTGCCACATGGCCATGTTGATCCTATCCACTCCCACGTTGGGGTCACAGCCTGAGTTTCACAGAGCACCCCAGTTTTGTAGGGAGGCCTTAACGGGATATAGATGGAACAGCAGCAGTGTGGTCTTACTTTATGACAGATGTTCAAGCTCCAACCCTGAAAATGTAAATAAAAAATGGAAACTTGAATTAAAAAAAAATATTTCAAATCCTTGAAAATGATCTCCTGTCCCTCCCTAAATCTCTATTTCAATGATATGCAGACAGACAGTATCAAGTTCCCCCTAAGCAGCAAGGGATCGCTACAGAAACATAAAATGGGGAGATCAAGAGTCAGTTCACATTGCCACTGAGTGCTGTCCAATTCTGCGTGAATCATGGGACCTTCAACAAATGGGATTTGGAATCTCAAGAATGGGTGCTTGGATAAGATAATTGTTAAGCATCTTTCCTATCTTGATGTTCCATGCTTTGGGAAATAAAGAGCAGCATAATATCCAATGCTCTCCCCAAACCCCTGACTTCACATTAAAAGAAACTGTAGAAAGGACAGCAAACTTTTTGACTACTTAAAGTTTAAAATAGATCTTATATAGGAAAAGAAAAGAAGGAAGCATAATAAAAAAAAGAGTGATGCCCTCTGTGTGGTTCTTCCTCTCTGCTTCATTATACTTTCCACACTTTGCCAATGTCCTATAGGGAGCATATGTTGCTTTTATAATGGGGGAGGGGGTGGAGAAAGACCAAAGAAAAAATAAAATACTAATTTAAGTAAAGTCAAATTAATCCAGCTCATTCCTATTTTGAAAATGTCAAATTCCACCTTAGGACAATACTATTTGCAAGGATATAAAAGATGCTAGGGCCCAGCCAGTGTTGCTCAGTAGTTGAGTGTCAACCCATGAACCGAGAGGTCACTGGTTTGAATCCCAGTCAGGGCACATGCCTGGGTCCCTGGGTTTGGGCTTGATCCCCAGTGGGGAGCATACAGGAGGTAGTTGATCGGTGTTTCTCTCACATTGATATTTTTATCTTTCTATCCCTCTCTCTCTCTAAAAAAACTCAATGAAAACATTTTTTAAAAGACGCTAGGAATGGGGGGGAAATGAAAGATTTGACTACTTTGATTTCGAGTTTTAATATATTGAACACTTTGCTTGTCCATTTAAACAAGTTCTTAATAAATTGGTTTTCCTTGACTGAGCATATCAGCCAACTTGCTTTTTTTAAAGAAAAAGTTCTCACCTTTCTGACCTGATCAACATCAAAGCACATTGCTATTTCCATAGCTTTTATTTTTTTAAAAAAATTTTGATCGGCCCTAGCGGGTTTGGCTTAGTGGATAGAGCGTGGGCCTGGGGACTGAAGTGTCCCAGGTTCGATCCCCAGTAGGGGGCGGAAACCATAAAAATCTAACCTCCCCCATTCAAAATATATTTTTTAAATATATATTTATTTATTTCAGAGAGGAAGAGAGGGAGATACAAACATCAATGATGAGAGAGAATCAATGGTCAGTTGCCTCCTGCACATCCCACACAGGGGATGGAATCCGCAACCCGGGCACCTGCCCAGACAGGGAATCAAACCCTTCCTGGTTCATAGGTGAATGCTCAACCACTGAGCCACGCTGGCTGGGCTCCATAGCTTTTATACATGCAACACCTCCACCGTGAAATGAAAGCACTAGCACACATGTACTGAAGACTAACCGAAACTTCAGAGTGATCATTTTGGCCTTCTTAATGGATGTTTTAAGGACAAAGTGCGAATGGTGTACACTAGTTCAAAAACACCAACAGAGAAAAGACAATGTTTTGCATAAAGAAAGATCCACAAAGTCCTAGGATGGATTCACCAGGGGGGAAAAAGGCGCTCCGAGAACATACTTATCCTGAACCTGGAACAGTGTTTGGGTTTGCCTTATTCCCGCCCCCCCCCCCAACCCCCGCCCTTATTTCGGGTGCAGTTACATAGTATCGATCCACGCTTAGTGGAAACATGCAAAATTTAACATCTCTGAAGTCCAACCCAGGTAATTGCTAATAAACGTATGGAGTTTATGTAAAGCAGATTCTTACTGGCTTTTATGCTCCACACTTCTGGATTTCCTTCACTTAGTCAAGGTAGCTTACACTGACGTTATCAGGCGCACATGTACAGCTTCACTTGGCAGTCCAGGAAACTGATTTGCTCTGAAATGTAAGGTAAAGGCGCATCCATGTGAAGGAAAAGCCCTTCGTGGTGAAGGCACTCGGGCGCAAGCCTGGACAATCTGGAAAGAACCGCCTTTCCGCTAAGTGGGAAAAGAAAAACTAGCAGCAACTAGTTTTCTGAGAGTTTGGACTCCACTTTTAGTAAGACCCACACCACCCAGTGAGTCCCGAGCAGGAGGCAGAAGAACGGGGCCTTGACAGCTTTCCAGCCAAAGCCACCCCGCTCCAGCTCTGGAAAAGGGACGCCTTGCAGCTAACCTCCCCCTTTCAAAAGCGGGCGGGCTTGGCGCCGCTCCGCGAGAAAACTTTGCTGGGACGGCGCAGGGACCATAGCTCGGAGACTAGGGCTGGGCTCCCGAGAAGATGCCACCCTTCGCTGGCTAGAACTAGCCGGTCTAACTCCTTCGAGTGCCAGGCGGCGGCCAGGCTTGGGGAACCCCCATCTCCAGGGGGCCGACCCAGCGGGGGAGCGCTTCTCCCTGTCGCTGAACGCAGGGGGTGCTGGGGGGTGGGCCAGGAGCCAGCGGGCCGCGAAGGACCTGTTGGGGAAGGGACAGCTCGTATGTCTTTACCTGTCGCCGAGATCTGGAGCGGTGGAGCCCGTGTCCGCGGCTGGCGCCCAGAACGCCAAGTTGAGCTAGCGCCCCACGTAGCCGGCTGAGCTTCATTCACAGCCCTGCCGGGAGGAGAGGGAGCAGAGAGGGCGCGCGGCTCACGTGACGGGCGCCTTGCCAAGTATCGGCCAAGCACAGTTGACGTCTGCGCCTGCGCGCCCTGGCGGGGGCCCTCTCCCCACACCTTGGGCAAGCGGGGAGGGGGCGATGCCAGCTCCGGTGGCGGCGGGACCTAAACTGCAACTGAGATCGAGGAGCTGGGAGGGGTTTACGCTTGCGCAGCCGCAATAGGTAGCCCCCCCCCCTCGCTGCCATATTTAATGAGGACTGGGCAGGACCTAAACCCACTGGTGGGCGTGTCCTTTGCTTTTAGTACTGCATTGTGTTTCACTGTTTCGAGCCTGCGGAATGATTTTTGGTTTTGTCCTTAGCATGAAACTGTTTATCCTGAGCTCCTAGCCCACAGAGCAGTTAGTAGTAGAAATCGAATACTGATTCTATTAGCTCACGAATTTTAAGCCTCTAATAATATGTGAGACACTTTTCAAGATCTTTATTATTTTCATATCATTTAATGCCCACAATAACCCCATTGGTTTAGGGACTATTATTTCTCCACTTTTATTTATAAGAAAACAGGGACACAGAAAGGTTAACTTGTCCTAACTCACATAGTGGAAGTTAAGAATAGTGATCAAATATAGTGATGCTTATAACAGCCAACTTGATTCTCATTGCACTAGGAAATCTACATGGCAGTTTTTAGTATTTTATGCATTTTAATAATTAAAATAGAAAGGGAGGTTCAGAAAAGCAAAAATCACATGTCTTAGTAAGTGATAGTAAGTGGGTCTATGAGTCGCCAAAACCCTTGCCCTAGTATTATAAGTCACAGCTCCTCCTTTTACAGAAGAAAAAACGTCAATTGCATTGACTTTTATGTAAGACTAGAGGCTGGGAGCACAAAATTTGTGCACTGGGGGGGTTGTCCCTCAGCTTGGCCTGCACCCTGTCACAATCCGGGACCCCTTGGGTAGGGTCCCTAGGCCTGGCTGACGATCAAGGCATATCTGGGCTTTCCTTCCCCTGGCTGCCAGCATCTGGCCCCACACATGCCACTGCCACTGCTTGCCATCTGTACAACACTGCTCCCCCCTCTTTCTCCTGCCACTGGTCCCCTCCCTCTGCAGGTGACAGGTGTGGGGTGCGATCCCTTGGCTGGCCTGGGCCTCCTCTGCGGGGTGATCACTGGCCTGCCCCGCACACTCGCCACAGCGTCACCAGCCCGTGGCCTGGGCCTCCCTCTGCAAGGCAATCATGGGGTGATGGCAAGGCCTCCCGACCAATCACATCACACCTGCCTTGGCTGGCCTGGCACCAGTGTGTATCATAGCATAGTCATCTGGAAGGTCGTCCAGAAGGTCATCTGGACAGTCGTTCTGCTGTTCCGTCATTATGTCAGTTTGCATATTATGCTTTTATTATTATAGATGATCCTGCTAACCAGCTAGTGGTGGAACTGAGATTAGAATCCATATAATCAATCCAGGTAATCTAACTAGAACCCCAGGACTCTAATTACGAGCCTACTGTAGTGAGCAACTTTCAATGCCTACTTTGGGTAAGCTAAGGGGCCAGGGATACAAAACACCCAGTCAGTGCAAAGCCACCAAGGACAAATCTGTACTCTAAAAAGTCAGGCTTGCCCTGGCTGGGTAGCTCAGTTGGTTAGAGCATTGTCTGGATATGCCAAGGTTGCAGTTCAATCCCCAGGTTCAATCCCGTTCAGGACACATACAGGAATCAGTTAATGAATGCATGAATGAGTTGAACAACGAATGATGGCTGTCTCTCTCTCTCTCTCTCTCTCTCTCTCTCTCTCCCTCTCCCTCTCCCTCCCTCGCTCTCTCCCTCTCACCAATCAATAAAATTGTTTAAGTCAGGCTTTTTGACCCATTGCAATGAGGGAGACCCCACACCAGAAAAACCATGGGACATCTCAACAAACAAAGAAAAAAAGTCATTATAGGATTCAGGGGGAAGGGTGGAGTTTAGGTAGATTTTAAACGAAGCATTGTTTTGGTGAGGTCAAAACCCGGCTGTGTGAAGAGGTCAACATCAGGTCCGGGCTGTGAATCCAGAGTCCTGTTTCCTTGGGAACCACAAAGCAAAGATAGATGTGGAATGTTGTGTTCAGATACCTCTTATCTGAAGCTCTGCACCTGGATTAGAAATCAAGGCTGCTTCTCTGAGTCAAAGGAACTTGCCCTCTGGACAAATGTGGGATGTTTTATTCTCACTACTATGATTTCAAGCAATCTGGTTATAAGCAGATTTGTCATGAGACTACCTCTATAGAGTGAGCATATTGGCTCTACTTGGAATAGAGTCATTATTTGGGAGAGTTTGGGCAGGAGTGATTAATGGTGAATATAAGATGGATGCAGTACACCCATGTTACCACTTGGAGTCACCGCTGCCAGCTTGGTATAAACTCCTGTGTGTACAAGGCTATTCACTGTAACACTGTTTGCAATAACAAAAAATGAGAAACAATCAGATGTCCATCAATAGAGACCTGATCTAATAAATAATGGTACATCTATTGAGTGAGAAAGCTCTTTATGTAAAATTCTCTATGGTATATAGTATGTGAGAAAAGCAGGATGTGGAGTTGTTCACTTTCTCCATTTTTTGCTATTGAAGCATATTACCCATTCAATTAAATATCTTAAAAAGTTATATGGAAAAATTTTTGAATGGCCTGTCAAGGATAGTGTTCAACTTGTGCACTGCTGGTGGGAATGCAGACTGGTGCAGCCACTATGGAAGACAGTATGGAGTTTCCTTAAAAAACTGAAAATGGAACTCCCATTTGACCCTGTGATCCCACTTCTAGGAATATATCCCAAGAAACCAGAAACACCAATCAGAAAGGATATATGCACCCCTATGTTCATAGCAGCACAATTCACCATAGCTAAGATCTGGAAACAGCCTAAGTGCCCATCAGTAGATGAATGGATTAGAAAACTGTGGTACATCTACACGATGGAATACTATGCTGCTGTAAAAAGGAAGGAACTCTTACCATTTGCAACATCATGGATGGAACTGGAGAGCATTATGCTAAGTGAAATAAACCAGTCAATAAAGGAAAAATACCACATGATCTCACTCATTCATGGACAATAGAGACCATTATAAACTTTTGAACAATAATAGATACAGAGGCAGAGCTGCCTCAAACAGATTGTCAAACTGCAGCGGGAAGGCCGGGGAGGGTTGGGGGGCAGGAGGGAGGGGGGTAAGAGATCAACTAAAGGACTTGTATGCATGCATATAAGCATAACCAATGGACATAAGACACTGGGGGATAGGGGAGGCTAGGGGACTGTCTAGGGCGGGGGGATAAAATGGATACATATGTAATACCCTTTGTAATACTTTAAGCAAATAAATAAATAAATAAATAAATAAATAAATAAATAAATAAATATCTAAGACCCACAAAAAAAAAAAAAAAGGATAGTGTTCAGATTGAAGAGCCAGTTAGTTAGCTTACTGCCAGCTGAAGAAAAACCCCGTCGGCCCCGTTAGTGAGCATATACTAGAAAGTCTATGGTATGCAAATCCCAGTCTTTATAGTTCTTTCATTGGGCCCAGCATACTTTTTGACAGATAGTTATGAGAAATTCTACTTTTTAAAAATGCCATATCAGATTGTCCAATATTTGAGAGAAGTCCAATTCTATCTACATTGGTGCTACTGGTATGCTAACGGGGCAAATATAAGAGTTTGTTTAGGGAGTGCTTTGGAGGATTTGCAGGTCTCTAATCTGTTGAGTCCATCCAGATTTGAATAGCCTTCTGTTCTGTGAAGGACTGAAGCACATGGAACAATGTTAGTGGTTTCTCGGAACCAGGTGGACCCTGTTCATCCCCTAGTGTGAGAGGTCCCTGAGAGCATGGTCCATGGCCTATACTTCCTTTATATTCATCACAGCAGTGCTTTTCAAACCATTTGTGAAGAACGACAATTTCCCCACAGATCCATTTATGTTCCAATACTTTTACAAATTACAATAAAAATGAATTACTAGAAAAATGAAATCAATACAGAAACATTCAAAATACATGCCCAATTTTTTAATGATTATATTCAACAAACAAAATTACTCTGTCAAATTGTTGTCAAGGTTTTGAAACATTTATTTTCAATTTCTTGTCTCAGACCAGTAGTAAACAGTTTGTGGACTGGCACTGGCCCATGGACCACACTTTGAGTAGTATTACCTTACACCACTACCACAGTGCCCAGTTTATGGTAGGCGTTCAATAAATGCTGGGTTTAATACATTACTTTATAGTGTTTTCTACTTTGCAGAGTGTTTCACATCTCTTTCTCCATTCTATCCTCATACCACCTACAGAATTAAGTGAAGAAGATTTAGTCATTCCCATTTGACAGAAGAGGAAGTTGAGGCACTCAGATTAAATGATTTTCCTGGTCTAAAACAGCTCCTTAAGTGTGAGGGCCAAAATTAGTCTCTGACTCCAACTGCATTTTGTGGCAGCAGCACTAAGAAAACCCTCCACTCAGCGAGAACGTCCCAAGAATTCCACCAATTAGAAATAAGAAGACCTGTCTTAGGCTTTCCAAATGACAGCGGGTTGACAACATGGTGTAAAAATCGGCGATCTAATTTGGAATCCAGGCTTATGCAAGAGATTTTACTTCTGAACCTGTCTTCTTATCACTAAAGTAGGGATATTAACAGCTTCTCCACAAATCTGTACTAGTACTAAATGGTGAAGGTAAATAGCCAGGTATGTAATTCAGAAAGAATGTTTATTACTAATATAAGGCTCAGTTTAGGACTGCATTGAGGGGCTTGCTCTGTAATCTAATAACGTGGAAATGCACGCCACCTAGTGGTAGAGTGAAGAACTGGATTGTTCTTGGAAGGCTGAGATAATAAGTGAATTATGCCCTTCTTGCCTTTGTTTTCGCATTAGCTACTAGAAAGCTCAGAGCCAAATATTGGATCTACCCCTAGCAAGCGAACAGGACTTTACATACTGTATTCTATGATCATCTCACCTCATTTCATTTTATTTTTTCCTATCTCTACTTCCCCTTGGCTTAATGATCACATTTTTAATATATTTTGTAGGTCATTTTAAATACCCTTTAGAATATACAGAATGGTGATTTATTAAACTGGATAACAATATGACAAGGATACATTCTATTTTGGGTTACTGTTGTCCTATCCTGGCAAAGTTCAGAACCTAACAATACAAGAACAGATGAGTTGACTCTAAGATGTAATAGAGATTAAAAATAATTCAAATTAAAAACAAGACTTTAAGACTCCAAGCTTATGAAAATGGAAATAGCCACCTCCAATTAATTAGTACTGGGATGCTACAACCTGCATTAGGTGGCTTGTTAATTTATTTATACACTGGGTACTTACCATGTGCCATATACTGTTTCAGGTACAGAAAATATAGAAGTGAAGAAACAGACAAAAGTCCATGCCCTCACTGAGCTTACACTTTGTGTGTGCTTGGGGGGGGGTGAAGACAGATGATGAACAAGATAAATAAGAATATTATATGGTATATGTAGGAGGTAAGTGCTATGAAAAAATAATTAAGCTGCAAAGGAATATAGCATGATCTGGAGGGTGACAATTTAAAATAGAGTGATCAGATATGGCTTTGGGAAAAGGTGACATTTAAGAAGGGACACAAGAAAGAACTTGAAGGAATGAGAGAATATGCCATGCTGGTACCTAGAGGAAGAGTATTTCCCACAGAGAGAAAGCAATTGTTGTGAAGGCTCTTAGATGGGAGCATGCCTGGTGTGACTGGGAACCAGTGAGGAGGCTGCTGTGGTAGAAACAGTGTGAACAAGAAACAGAGTAGTTGGTGATGAGGTCACAGAATTCACGTGGGCCAGATCTGTGTTGGATAATGTAAGGATTTTTTACTCTTGCTCAAGTCATGGCTTAGTAACCATGGGAGGGTTTCAGAAAGTGAGTGGTCTGATTGACTTTTCTTCAAAGGATTTCTCTGGTTACTGTGTTAAGTAGAAGAGACAAGCATAAGTTAGGAGGCTGTATCAGCAATCTATACAAGGGATAATGGTAGTTTGGACCAGTTTATAGTAGTGGGGTGATAAGAAGAGGTCAGATTATGCATTTATTTTCAAGTTCGCACCATCAAGATTTGCTGATGGATTGGCTGTGAGGTGTTACAGAAAGCGGGAAGTCAAGAATGATCCCAAGGTTTGTGGCCTGAGCAATTGCAAATAATGAAGGATGAATGGGCTTGGAAAAGGTAGAGAGCAAAAAGTCAGTTTTTAACATTTTAAATTTTGAAATATATATTAGATATCCAAGTGGAGATATTAAATAGGCAGCTAGATGTACAAGTTGTAGTTTAGGTTTGGACTGAAGATACAAATTTGAGGGTTGACAGTAGATGGCGTTTAAAGCCAAGAGACCAGATGAGATGACCAAGAGAAGAGAAGGGAAGCGAACAGGATAGACAGAACAGAACAGAACAAGACTGAGACACAGAGCACTCCCATAAGAAATCAGAAAGCCAAGGAAGAACTGAAAACTAAGAAAGAATAGCCATGTGACAGGAGAAAATCCAGAGCAGTGTGGTGTCCTAGAAACAAGTGAAGAAAATGTTTTAAGGAGGAAGTGTTTGGCTGACGTGGCTCAGTGGTTGAGCGGAGACCTATGAGCCAGGAGGTCACAGTTCAATTCTCAGTCAGGGCACATGTCCAGGCTGAGGACTCAATCCTCAGTGTGGGGTGTACAGGAGGGAGCCAATCCATGATTCTCTCTCATCATTGATGTTTCTATCGCTCTCTCCTCTCTTCCTCTCTGAAATATATATATAGGAGAAGTAAGTAATCAGTTGAGTTTAATGTTACCAGTGGGTCAAGTAAAATAAGGACAACATTGGGTTTGGCAATGTGGAGATCACTGGCAACTTTGACAAGTTCAGTTTGGATAGAACCATGGACGATGGAAGCTTGATAAGAATGGGTTTAGGAGAAAATGGAAGAGGAAGAACTTCCAGTTCACCAGATGAAGCGAATGTACTTATCCCTATTCCTCCTGCTAAGTACATTATGTATAAAACAAATATAAGAATATTTTGAAAGATGAAGAGAAGAAGGAAACCTGACTAGGGATCTTGGAACCTGAGGAATGACATAGTACTTGAGTGATGTAAGTGGAGGCCTACCGGGAAGCCTGAATTTTGGCCGCTTCCAATAATACAAGGTGTCTCCTCTACCCCTCTTCCCCTGTGAAAACTAGGTCTTCTACGTCCAACTGGCAATAACAAGGTGGCACCCCCTCCCCGACATGTTATCAGAGTCCAGCTAAATAGAAGATTTAAATAAAATTCAGAGCCTCATCACATAACATCCAAAATGTCCAGGATACAAATGAAACAGAAAAATCTCAACTTAAGAAAAATCAATCAACAGACACCAAGACCTATGAAACACAGATATTAGAATTACAAGGATTTTAAAGCATTCAACATACTAGTACAAGTGCTTCAAAGAACAGTTCTAAACAGGTTTCAAATTAATGAAAAAACATCGTCTTGGCATATAAATAAATGATATAAAGGAGAACCAAATGGAAATTTTAGAACTGAAAAATACGATGACTAAAAATGTCCAAGATTTGAGAAAAGACATAAACCTACAGATTCAATAGCTCAGAAAGTCACAAACAATAAACCCAAAGAAATCCATGCCAAGATACAGCATAATTAAACTTTTGAAAACTAAAGACAAAGTCTTGAAAGCACCAAGTGAGAAATGACATCTTACTTGGTTGGGGGGCTGGGGGACACTACTTGAATGAAGGCATATTTTTCATCTGAAACCATGGAGGCCAGAAGGAAGTGGCGCAACATTTTTCAAGTGCTAAAAGTATGGAATATATAAAGAACACACAAAATGGAACAGTAAAAGAAAACAACCAATCCAGTTAGAAAAGGAGCAAAAGACATGAAGAAGTATTTTATTGAAGAGGATATGTAGAAGATAAACATAAAAAGATGCTCAACATGACTAACCTTTAGGGAAATGCAAATTAAGGCTGTGATGATATCACTACACACCTACTAGAACTGCTAAAACTAAAAATGAATGTGATAATACCAAATGCTGGCAAGGATATAGAAAAACTATGCTTCCTGCATTTCTGGTGGGAATGCAAAATGGTAAGCCATTCTGGAAAATAGTTGAGCAGTTTCTTAAACTACCGATATACTTACCATATGTCTAAGAATAAGTTCAAGGTCCTGTATGAGAAGGAACAGAAGGGGCCCTTAACCACCCTCTGTCACTGCAACTGCTAGCTGGTGTAGGTCCTGTGGAACCTAGGGCCAGTGAGCTGAGGGACATGGCCTTCCTTGACACCCAGTTATAGTTCCAACAGATGATTGTCATGAAGCACTTCATCCTCATCACAGCTATCATGAACAGCATCTTCCTGCTACACTACCAAGAGGACAGCAAAATGCTGAGTCTCAGATACCGGGACACCAAGCCCCTCAAAGGTGTACTGCATGGACTTCACAGTGAACAACGTCCAACTGGCCTTCAAGATGTCTCCCCGAGACCAAAATGTCATGACGTAAACCAAGGACAGTTTCCTGGATATGTGCTTGCTGTGCTGGGCAGATTTCCACATGGGTGCCCACGTGAACACGTTCTGCAAGGCGCTGTGTGGTGGGCCACCTAGGGTCCCAGCAAAAATCAGTGATGTGGGAGAAAAGGCACATCACATGGTTCATCACACTGGACCACTGGCATCTGACTCCTGCTGCCCAGGCAGGAGAAGGCCTACCTTTGGCTGCTGATGATGCAGAACCCACCAACCAGTGTGCTGTGGGCCTCAACACACCCTGGCAAATGTGTCATGTAGACCTTTACCACCCTGGCTTCTCAACCTCTGCTTTAACCTCAGCAACCATGGAGTGTCATGAGCTGGATAAGAAGATCAGCACCAAGCCCAACATTGTCTTGGAAGACCTGATGGACACTGAAGGCATCATCACCCATTTGTAGCCGGCCCTATGGATGCCACTGCTGCCCACCCCACCCCTGTGCACTGCCCCCCCCACACTGTTTTTGTATAAAACATGGGGGGGAGGGGGGAGGGGGAAAAAGTTATTGATGCATGCAGTAACTTAAATGGATCTCCAAGACATTATAGTGAGTGTAAAAAACAATCTCAAAAGGTCACATATTACAGGATTCCATTTACTTAACATTTTCTAAATGAAAAAATTATAGAGATGGAGAACAGATTAGTGATTGCCAGGAGTTAGGGATGGTGGAGGGTGGGGGAAGGTGTGACTATCAGGAGGGTGATGGAACAGTTCATATCTTGATTGCAGTGGTGGTCACACAAATCTACACATGTGATAAAATGGCATTGAGTTATTAACACACTTTGTACCAATGTCAGTATCCTGGGTTAGAAATTATACTATAGTTTGTAACATGTAACTATGTGGGGGGTGGTATCTACAAAGGACCTCTCTGTAGTACTTTCACAACTTCCTGTGAATCTATAATTATTTCAAAATAAAAAGTTTTTTTTAAAGGATGAGAAAAGAGGAATTGTAGATAGACATCGATAAAAATAATTCTAGTGAGGATTTTGCTGTAAAGAGGAACAAAAAAATGGGATGGGTGCCTATCTGGTGTTTCTCAGGGGTTGAGGATGGACCTAGGAAGCAGGAGGTCAAGCTTCAATTCCCAGTCAGGGCACCTGCCCTCCATGGGGGCTTGATCCCCAGTGTGGAACGTGCAGGAGGCAACTGATCAATGATTCTCTCTCATCATTGATGTTTCTATCTCTCCCTTCCCCTTCCTCTCTGAAATCAATAAAATATATATTTTTTAAAGAAATAGGGCCCTAGCCGGTTTTGCTCAGTGGATATAGCGTCGGTCTGTGGACCTAAGGGCCCTGGGTTCGATTCCACCTAGGCCCTGGTCAGGGCCCATGCAGGAGGCAACCAATCCATGTCTTCCTCTCACATCAACGTTTCTCTCACATTGTCTTTCCCTCTCTCTTCCACTCTCTCTAAAATCAGTGGAAAAATATCCTCGGGTGAGGATTAAAAAAAGAAGAAGAAGAAATAGGGTGCGTGATGGGCTAGGGAAGGTGGCTCAGAAGAAGACCTTTTAAATTTTTTAGTGGGAGCAATAATACAATGGTTGAAGGTGATGCAAAAGAACCTGTAGAGGCAAAAAGAAGAATTTATAATTGACTAGAGGCCTGGTGCACAGATTTGTGCACTGGTGGGGTCCCTCAGCCTGGCCTGTGCCCTCTCACAATCCAGGACCCTTCGGGGGATGTCAGAGAGCTGATTTCGGCCCGATCCCCGCAGGCAGAGGGATCCTACCGGTGCACCATCGGGGCCAGGGAGAGACCATGGGAGGGCTCCAGGGCATGTCCAGCCTGTCTCGCCCAGTCCCAATCAGCTGGACCCCAGCAGCAAGCTAACCTCAGTAGGTTAGCTTCCCCCTGGTGGTCAGTGCATGTCATAGCAACTGGTTGAATGGTCAAACAAAGGGTCAGACATATAAAGGCTTTTTAAAAAAAAACATATATATAATTGATTTTTTACAGAGAGGAAGCGAGAGGGATAGAGAGCCAGAAACATCGATGAGAGAAAAACATCCATCAGCTGCCTCCTGCCCACCCCCAACTGGGAATGTGCCCGCAACCCAGGTACATGCCCTTGACCGGAATCAAACCTGGGAACCTTCAGTCCGCAGGGCGACGCTCTATCCACTGAGCCAAACCGGTCAGGGCTATAAAGGCTTTTATTATATAGGATGGGCAAGAGAGGAAAGAGTTGCCAGAGAAGATGGGATCTAGTAAACAAGTATGTGGTGGGGGGTGGCCTTAGCTAGGAGCAGAGATAGTTTGTCCATAGTCATAGCAGAAAGGGTTAATTATATACATAAATTTAGGTAGGTGCATAGATGCAGTGGTAGAACTTTGTCAGCTTTGTTTTCTGATTGCCTCTTTTCTAAGTGAAATCAGAAGCAAGGTCATGAACTGAGAGAGAGGACCAGTGCAGAGGTGTTAAAGCAGTGGTTCTCAACCTTCTGGCCCTTTAAATACAATTCTCATGTTGTGGTGACCCCCAACCATAAAATTATTTTCGTTGCTACTTCATAACTGTAATGCTGCTACTGTTATGAATCGTAATGTAAATATCGGATATGCAGGATGGTCTTAGGCGACCCCTGTGAAAGGGTCGTTCAATCGCCAAAGGGGTCGCGGCCCACAGGTTGAGAACCGCTGTGTTAAAGACTTGAAGGGAGAGGAAAAGATATGAAATAGTTGTCTAGGAAACCGGGAGAGTAAATGGACTGGGATAATATGATGTTATTTCCTGATGACATTAAGTGCCCACTTCAGGTTCATGGTCTTGAATTTAAAGCAAAGAGTGTCATTTGTGTTTTTCTCCAGCCATGTTCAGCTACATGGATATAGAAGTGGGTAGGAATTATTAGTAATGACGAGATAGAGGGAAGGGACTGCAGTTAGGTGGAGAACAAAACTGGAAGAGAGGATTTCAAGGACCTAACAGGCTAGGCTAGGGTGTTGGAAGGATCAGGTATTGAGATATTGAAATCATGAAGAATTAAAACACGAATAATTGGAGATAGTGACAGTGAGACAAGATAAAATCTTTGAGAAACTGCATGGGCACCTGTTGGTCTATAGATAACTACCACAAGGTAGGCGACAAATATATATAATTTTGTATATTATATGTAATTAATTATATTACATATAATATATCCTGTGACAGGGAATTCAAAGATAGGGATTTTTAGGGAGGTGAAAGGGAGGGTGATTTGGAAGTGGCATTGAGGGCCTCAAGCTGTGGAAGAAAAAATAACCACCGCTTAAGAAGGCTGTAAGGCCCTTGGATAGCTCCAGATTTCAGTCAGATCAAGAAAATGGGGGAAGCAATCAGTAAACAGGGAAAAGACATAGGGGATTTTTAAAAAATAAAATAAAACTTTAAAAAATATATAGGGATAAAAAAATAAAATAAAGATAAAAAATATATAAGGAATTTTGCTGGAGATTTTGCATTCTGGATAGGGTCACTATATACATTTATCATCTAATCTGGGACACTTTTGAGAATGACAAATGTTAAACTGGCCAGGACAGTAGCACACCATGCATAAACTGGAATTGTCTTGGGCAAACCAGGATTATGGTTCCAGAGGACATAGGAGAAGGATTTCAGGATCTGGAGAGGTCTAAGAGGTGGGGATAGGTTAGGTAAATACACAAAATTGTATGGGATTAGAACATGAGATGTGTAGGCAGTGACCAAGGAGTTCCAGGGTTCTTGTGAAAGTTGAAGGGCATAAGGAGCTTAGTTCTGGTGAATTTAAGGCATATAGTGGTGAAAAGTCTGTGAGTGTTAATAGGGAGAAATGGGTAGGTGTTCAGGGCTTGTCCGTTCCTCCTGGCAATGGCATGCAGAGTCCTGGAGAAGGGAATTCTACTCTGAGTCAACAAGGACAGTGACTCCATCCTAAGCTCCACTGAGGAAGATCTTGATATTTCTGAAACTCTTCATGCTTCCAGTATGAATTGTTTTGGGAACTGGGACTGGTCTGACTGCAGATGAACATATTAATCAACCTACCTATGAGAGGCTGAGGATGGCAGAGACAAGGGGCATAGTGGTATGTCCAACAAAAACTACAGGAAAACACACTGACATTAACAAAAGGAGAAAATACCAAGCTGAACAGGGAAAAAATACAATCCACCACTTATATCCAAAAAACTTAATTGCACAAGAACAAAATGGACAAGAAGATACTTAAGTACTCAAGGGCTCTTATACCTCTTTTCTTTTCTTTTCTATATTCATTCCCCCCATGAGTTCATCTAGTATCATGATTTTAATTATCACTAATAATGCTGATGACTTCTAAACTTATTACTCTAGACCTAATATTTCCCCTATATTCCAGATCATATACCAAACTGCCTTCTTGACATCTCAACTTAGATGTCTAATAGATGTCTCGGACTTAATATGTTCAATGCTGAACCCCTGATTTTTCCTTAGAAATTTGTTCCACCCCAGCATGCCCCATTTTAGTTGATGGAAAACTATCCTTCCAGTTACTCAAGCCAAAATACATCAGCCATGACTTTAACCCTAATTCTGCTTCTGATTCTCTTTGGTTTATCTCTTTTTCTCACATCCCACATCTAATCTATTAGCAAAATCCTTTTGGCTTTCTCTTCAAAATATACTCAGAATTGTACCCCTTCTTACCTTCTCCACCACCATCCTAAACACTATGATCTCTCACCTGGATTAATGTAATATTCTCCTAACTCAGTGGTTCTCAACCTGTGGGTCACCAACCTGTGGGTCGCGACCCTTTTGGGGGTTGAACGACCCTTTCACAGGGGTTGCCTAAGACCATCAGAAAACACATATATAATTACAGATTGTTTTGTGATTAATAACTATGCTTTAATTATGTTCAATGTGTAACGATGAAAATACATCCTGCATATCAGATATTTACATGACGATTCATAACAGTAGCAACATTACAGTTATGAAGTAGCAATGAAAATAATTTTATGGTTGGGGGTCACCACAACATGAGGAACTGTATTAAAGGGTCGCGGCATTAGGAAGGTTGAGAACCACTGTCCTAACTCATCTCCCTGGTTCTACCCTTGCCAGCCTATATTCTATTCACAACACAGAAGTCAAAGTGATCCTTTTATAACACAAATCAAATTATGTCACTCCTATGTTCAAAACCCAATGGCCTCCCCATCTTACTAAAAAAATCTATACATCTTATGATGGCTTACAAGATCTGTTCCCTGAGTAACTCTCCTCTAGACACACTAACTTTGTGTTGTTCTTTTAGACCTACCATGCTCTTCCCAGCTTGGGGACTTTGCACTTGCTGCCCTCTCTGCCTCGAAAGCTCTCCTTTCCCTATATCCATGCTCCCTGCCTGATATCTCCTTGGCAAGCTCCCCACTTCATTTAGGTCTTGATTGATATGTCTTATCCTTTCTACCACTCCTTCTAAAACACCACCTCCTTTATCATCCATTTCCTTCATTTATTTTTCTATAAGTACTTTTTACAAGGCTATATATTTTACTTGTTTTATTTGTTGCCACTCCTCCCACTAGAATGTAAGTTCCATGAAGGCTAGAACTTTGTCTCATTCATCACTACTTCTCTGGCCCTAACAACAGTACCTGGCACATAGTATGCATTCAAAATTTCAATTGAATGCAGACAAAAGCATAAATAATTAAGTAGATAGAAATTTTAAATGGGATAATATACACGGTGGGGCAGTTGCTCATATAGAAAATAATACAATGGTTAATAAATAATAATCCTATCTAATAAAAGAGAAACATGGTAATTGGCGTAAGACCGCTACCCTTCCCATTGGCTAATCAGTGAGATATGCAAATTAACTGCCAGCCAAGATGGCGGCCGGCAGCCAGGCAGCTTGAAACTAACATGAGGCTTGCTTGCTTCAGTGATGGAGGAAACCAACGCTCCCCGCCTGCCTTGCCGGCCTCTGAGCCTGCAGTTTAAGAGACAGTGTAACGAATATAGAAGCTAAACAAAACCCCAGAAACCTGCTTTCAGCTAGGCCGGGATCTTAGAACTGGAGTTATACAGTGTTTCGATTATAGAACAGAAACAAACCAGATACCTTCTTTCAGCAGCAGAAGCCTCAGAGCTGGAGCCAGAGCTAAAGCTGGCCCAGAATAAAAAAGAAAAAAAAGAAGAAAAGAAAAAAAGAAGCAGTTGGGAGCTTCAGTTGGCCTGAAAACAGCACTCAGCCCCTCACCCAGACTGGCCAGGCACCCCAGTGGGGACCCCACCCTGAAGGGTGTGTGACCAGCTGCAAACAGCCATCAACCCCTCACCCAGGCTGGCCAGGCACCCCAGTGGGGACCCCCACTCTGAAGGGTGTGTGACCAGCTGCAAACAGCCATCATCCCCTCACCCAGGCTAGCCAGGCACCCCAGTGGGGACCCCCACCCTGATCCAGGACACCCTTCAGGGCAAACGAGCCAGCCCCACCCATGTACCAGGCCACTATCCTATATAGTAAAAGGGTAATATGTCTCCCAGCACCGGGATCAACGGAGCCGAAAGGCCTCCCGGCACCGGGATCAGCGTGACAGGGGGCAGCGCCCAAACCCCCTGATCGCCCTGCGGCTCTGTGTGTGACAGGGGGCAGGGCCACAACCTCCCTATCCGCCCTGCTCTGTTCGTGACAGGGGAAGGTGCCCCAACCCCCTGATCGTTCCTGCTCTGTGCCTGATAGGGGGGAGCTCCCCAACCCCCTGATCACCCTGCGGCTCTGTGTGTGACAGGGTGCGGCGCCTCAACCCCCTGATCAGCCTTGCTCTGTGTGTGACAGGGTGCAGCGCCCCAACCCCCACCCCACGGGCCCTGCTCTGTGTGTGATGGGGTAGAGCCATAACCTCACCATCGGCCCTGCCCTGAGTGTGACAGTGGTGGCAGCCCAACCCCCTGATTGACCCTGCTCTGTGGGTGATAGAGGGCGGCGCCCCAACCCCCTGATCCGCCCTGCCCTGAGTGTGACAGGGGGCGGTGCCCCAACTCCCCTATCGGCCCTACTCTGTGAGTGACAGGGGGAGCTCCTCAACCCCCTGATCGGCCCTGCTCTGTGCATGACAGGGGGGAGCTCCCCAACCCCTTGATTGACCCTGCTCTGTGCATGACAGGGTACAGAGCCCCAACCCCCCTGATGGGCCCTGCTCTGTGCGTGACAGGGTACAGAGCCCCAACCCCCCTGATGGACCCTGCTCTGTGAGTGACAGGGGGCAGTGCCCCAACCCCCTGATGGGCCCTGCTCTGTGCATGACAGGGTACGGAGCCCCAACCCCCCTGATGGGCCCTGCTCTGTGTGTGACAAGGGGTGGCGCCGCAACCTCCCCATCAACCCTGCCTTGAGTGTGACAGGGGACAGTGCCCCAACCCCCCAATCAGCCCTACCCTGAGCGTGACTGAGGGTGGCATCGCAACCTCCCAATCTGCCCTGCTCTGTGCATGACAGGGGAAGGTGCCCCAACTCCCCAATCAGCCCTGCTCTGAGCCCGACCAGGGGCTGCACCTAGGGATTGGGCCTGCCCTCTGCCACCCAGGAGCAGGCCTAAGCCAGCAGGTCATTATCTCCCGAGGGGTCCCAGACTGCAAGAGGGCACAGGCCGGGCTGAGGGCCCCCTCTCCCCCCGAGTGCACAAATTTTTGTGCACCGGGCCTCTAGTCCTATATAATAAAAGGGTAATATGCAAATTGACCCTAACAGCAGAATGACTGGGAATGACTGGTCACTATGACACACACTGACCACCAGGGGGCAGATGCTCAATGCAGGAGATTCCCCCTTGTGGTCAGTGTGCTCCCACAGGGGGAGCTCTGCTCAGCCACAAGCCAGGCTGACTGCTGCCAGCACAGCGGTGGTGGTGGGAGCCTCTCCCACCTCCTCAGCAGCGCTAAGGATGTCCGACTGCAGCTTAGGCCTGCTCCCCGCTGGCAAGTGGACATCCCCCGAGGGCTCCCGGCTGCCAGAGGGATATCTGACTGCCAACTTAGGCCCGATCCCCGGGGAGAGGGCCTAAGCCAGCAGGTGGACATCCCCCAAGGGGTCCCAAACTGTGAGAGGGCACAGGCCTGGCTGAGGGACCCCCCTCTCACCGAGTGCACAAATTTTTGTGCACCAGGCCTCTAGTATGAGAATAAACTGTTTCACATACCCACAACTGAAAACCTACTTTTGTCCCACCCTGTAGATTATTATTTTGAGTAAAATACTGGTTTTAGATTTATTATTAGATACCTTATAGGTTTTTTTTTATTGCTTAAAGTATTACAAAGGGTATTACATATGTATCCATTTTATCCCCCCGTCCTATATAGTCCCCTAGCCTCCCCTATCCCCCAGTGTCTTATGTCCATTGGTTATGCTTATATGCATGCATACAAGTCCTTTAGTTGATCTCTTACCCCCCTCCCTCCTGCCCCCCAACCCTCCCCGGCCTTCCCGCTGCAGTTTGACAATCTGTTTGAGGCAGCTCTGCCTCTGTATCTATTATTGTTCAAAAGTTTATAATGGTCTCTATTGTCCATGAATGAGTGAGATCATGTGGTATTTTTCCTTTATTGACTGGCTTATTTCACTTAGCATAATGCTCTCCAGTTCCATCCATGATGTTGCAAATGGTAAGAGTTCCTTCCTTTTTACAGCAGCATAGTATTCCATCGTGTAGATGTACCACAGTTTTCTAATCCATTCATCTACTGATGGGCACTTAGGCTGTTTCCAGATCTTAGCTATGGTGAATTGTGCTGCTATGAACATAGGGGTGCATATATCCTTTCTGATTGGTGTTTCTGGTTTCTTGGGATATATTCCTAGAAGTGGGATCACGGGGTCAAATGGGAGTTCCATTTTCAGTTTTTTAAGGAAACTCCATACTGTCTTCCATAGTGGCTGCACCAGTCTGCATTCCCACCAGCAGTGCACAAGTGTTCCTTTTTCTCCACATCCTCTCCAGCACTTGTCATTTGTTGATTTGTTGATGATAGCCAGTCTGACAGGTGTGAGATGGTACCTCATTGCTGTTTTGATTTGCATCTCTCAGATGATTAGTGACTTTGAGCATGTTTTCGTATGTCTCTTGGCTTTCTGGATGTCCTCTTTTGAAAGGTGTCTATTTAGGTCCTTTGCCCATTTTTTGATTGGATTGTTTATCTTCCTTTTGTTAAGTTGTATGAGTTCCCTATAAATTTTGGAGATTAGGCCCTTATCAGATATGTCATTGGCAAATATGTTTTCCCACACAGTGGGTTTTCTCGTTGTTTTGTTGATGGACCTTATAGGTTTTTTATTTTTAATATATTTTTATTGATTTCAGAGAGGAAGGGAGAGGAAGCAATAGAAACATCTATAATAATAAAAGTATAATATGCTAATTAGACTGGACGTCCTTCTGGATGACCTCCAGACTAAGCCGGGGCTGCAAGGGAAGCCCGGGTCCCAGGTGCCAGAGGGAAGCTCGTGCCAGCAGCCAGGGGAAGGAAGGCCTACCCATGCACAAATTTCGTGCATCAGTCCTCTAGTCAATGATAAGAGAGAATCGTTGATCAGCTGCCTCCTGCACACCCCCTATTGGGGATAGAGCCTGCAATCCAGGCATGTGCCCTTGACAAAAATTGCACCTGGGATCCTTCAGTCTGCAGGCCAATGCTCTATCCACTGAGCCAAACCAGCTAGGGCTGGGGTTTTTTTTTTTCTATTGCGAATGAGATTCTTCTTTAAAATTACATTTTAACTTCTAAGTGCTACCATATAGGAACCCTATTGTCATTTATATAAAGCTCTTGTATCTAGCAACCTTGTTGAATTATCTTATTCTATGAGTTCCTTTATAGATTCTGTAGATTTTTTTACATAGACAACCGTATTATCAATGAATTATATCTTTTAACCTTATTTTGCTATTTTAATTTTCATTTCCCTTTTATTATCTCAGTGCATTGTTAGAAACTCCAATATAATGTTGGATAATAATGGCACTGGGCTTGATGTAGGTTTTGGGTAGACACCCTTTTCCACCTTTGTATCTGTTGTGTTTTATTGTTTGTTTGTTTTAAAATTATGAATGGGTGTTTAAATTTATCAGTTGCTTTTTCTACAACTAAGATAATTATATGGTTTTTCTCCTTTTTATCTGTTAATGTGGTGAATTACATTAACAGATTTCCTAGTTAAACCATTCTTGAAATAATTGAATAAAATCTTCTTGTTCATAGTTTTAAAAAACATACATTAGGAAATAAACCTGTTTGTATCTTAGATCAGAGTTTTCATTTCTGCTAACAATCAAGATTGGCTTATAAAAAAAATTTAATGCACTGTCTTGGTAAGGTTTGGGCATCAAGATGATTCTAACCTCAAAACATAAGTTATGTCTTCCTATTCACCAGGAAAGTTGAGGTTATATGATTTTCGAAGGTTGGTTTAAAAAAAAAAAAACTATGATGAAGTCATTTTAGTTATGCTTTTCTTTAAAGGGATTTTTAAAAACTACCGATTTGACTTTTAAATTTAATGGTTACTGGTCTATTCAGCTTTTGAAAGTTCTTTATATTTTTGGCATACAAGTCCTTTGTTAAATATGGATCTGCAAATATTTATTCCAATCTGAGGCTTGTCTTTTCATTCTCTTAATAGCATCTTTCTAAGCACAGATTTAAATTTTTTTGATGAAGCCCAATTTACCGATTTTTTTACATAAGTCTTTTATTTCTTGACTCTGCCATTATTACAAAAGCAACATTTCCCCTTTATGACCATCTACTCAGTGTGGGTATTGTATCAGGTCTCTTCCATATACAACTTAATTTAACCCCTATAGCAATCCCACAAGGTAAGTTTCAATATTTCCTTTGTACTCTTAAGGAAACAGAGACTAAAGAAGGGTACATAAAATATAAGGATTACTTGGTTGTTAAGATCCAACACTGGAACCTAGGACTTTGTTTTCAGAGCCTACTCATTGTCTCATAGTGCCACCCACAGCCACAACAGAAGGGAGAGGACACCTAGAATTTTCAGTATTGGGATAAATTTATTTTTTGACCCTTATGAAATCCGTTTTAAAAGAAACATTTGATAAGGTGGTGATTATGACATCATGTTGCTGTAACTCTAAGAATTTTTTAAATTAAAAAGTGTGGTAAAGGAGGTAGAAAAGATGAAATACAAAAGAAAGTCCTAGTATTTCCTAAATATGGTATTAAAAATAAGCATACTGAAAGGAAACAAAAGGAAAGCTGTGCTATATAAACTTAGTGTGCTAATCTTAGTATGTATTCAGTGGTTTTACCAATTTTTAAAAAACTATGTTTTTATTGATTTGAGAGAGAAAGGAAGGGAGAAGGATAGAGAGATAGAAATACTGATGAGAGAGACATAGTTCAGCTGCCTCCTGCACACCTCCTACTGGAGATCAAGCCTGCAACCCAAGCATGTGCCCTGACCAGGAATCAAACCAGGGACATCTTGATTAATAGGTCGATGATCAAGCACTGAGCCACACCAGTTGGACACCATTTTTTTTATTGGAATGTGCTTTCAATATTATATGTATCCTAGTGGCCCGGTGCACAGAATTCATGCAGATTAAAAGGGAATTAATTAGAGGAAATATTTTAAGATTGTTATTTGCCCTTTATAATAGAAGTGTCAGAGATGAAAGAAAATTAGTAAAATGTATATGAAAATCTGTCAGAGTCTGGGGCACACCGTGGGACCCAAAGTCAAGTCCCTGCACACTTGCGTGCACCTCAAAATCATGCAAGACCCAGACCCAGCCAGCCCCACCCCTGTCAAGCCCCACAGGATGAGGAATGCAGCCTCAGGTCCCCCGTCAAGCCCCGCTGGGAGGGGGGGCACGGCCTCAGGTCCCCCAGCCCCGGTGAAAGGGTGCGAGGATGCGAGGGCATGATGACCATTTGCATATTAGCTCTTTATTATATAGGATAAGAAAGATGTGTCTAACTCAATGTTAAAAACAAGATTTTCTACTATGTTTTCTCACAGGAGTTTTATGGCTTTAGATTTTTCATTTAGCTATATGATCATTTGAATTAATGTTTATAAATGGAAAGAAAAATGCATCAAAGCTTATTTTTAGCATATGGGTATCTAATTATTTGAGCACCATATGTTGAAAATACTATCCTTTCTCTAATGAATTGTCTGTGCATCTTTGTCAAAAATCAATTCTGTGTGACTATTTTTGGACTCTCTATTCTTGTTACATTGATCTATTTACCTATATTCATGCCAATACCACACTCTCTTGATTACTGTACCTTTTTAATAAGTCTTGAAGTCGGTTGTTGTATTTCAACTTTATTCTCCTTTTCCAAATTGTATTTGAATATGTGTAGTAAATCATCACGTTGCACATCTTAAACTTACATTTTGTTATGTCAATTATATCTCAATAAAACTGAAAAAAATTAAGCAGGCATCAAAAAATTCAGTAATCAAAAAAATAGCAGTTTAATGCAGTACTTTAAAAAGTCAAAATTAAAGTAAAAATCCACATTGAACAAAATATAAAATTTTAAATAAAGACAGCATCTGACCTTGCAATCAATCAACAATCAATTGCATATCCTTTAAAAGATTGTATTTGACTATTGTAGATTCTTGGACTTAACATGAATTTTACAATCTGCTTATCAGTTTCTTTAAAAATTCTGATAGGATTTCAATTGAGAATGCATTGAGATAGTGAACACAAAATACAGTGTACAGATGATGTGTTGTAGAATTGTACACTTGAAACCTGCATGAATTTGTTAACCGGTGTCACCTCAATAAATTCAATAAAAAGGAAAAAAGAGAGAATACATTGAATCTTTACATTAATTTGGGGGCAACTGACATCCTAACAATATTGAATATTTAGATCTATGATCATGATATACCTCTCAATTTATTTAGGTCTTCTGTAATTTTTTTCAGCAATGTTTTCTACTGTTCAATGCACAGATCTTGCACATTTTTTGTTAGATATTTATGTCTAAGTATTTTAGAGTATAGTTTTTTAAATTCACTTTTCAATAGTTTTCAACTAGTATATAGAAATGTAATTGATTTTTGTATATTGATCTTGTATCCTGCAACATTGCTAAATTCATTTATTAATCCTCATAGCTTCTTTTGTGAATTCCTTAGCATTCTCTTCATATACTAAAATGTCATCCAAGTATAAAAACCTTTTTACCTCTTCCTTTCTACTCTGTATACCTTTTATTTCTTTGCCTTATTGTATTGACTGACTAGTACCTCCAGTAGAATGATGAATATAATGGAGAACAGATCTTTTTCCCCTTGTTCCTGATCTCGGGCTCAAAGCATTCCATCTTTCACTATAAGTATGATGTTACATATAGGGTTTTTTTGGTGGGTGTTCTTTAACAGATTGAGGAAGTTCTCTTTTTTTCCTAACTTGCTGTGAATTTTTATCATGAGGGATTGTTGGATTTTGTAAAATATTTTTTTCTGAATCTACTGAAATGATTATATGGCTTGTTATTTTTCATCTTTTAATATTTTAAATTACATTGATTGGTTGTCAAATGCTAAAGCCTCCTTGTATTATTGGAATGAATCACTTGTTTATGATATACTAGATTATTTGCTAAAATTTCATCAAGAATTTTTGCATCTGTGTTCATGAGGAATATTGGTCTCTAATTTTCCCTTTTTAATTTGTCTCATTTGGGTATCTGACTAATGCTGGCCAGATATCATTAGTTAGAAAGTGCTCTTTCCTCTTCTATATTCTGGCAGAGTTTGTATAGAATTTGTATTTTATTTCCATAAATGTTTGGTAGAAGGTATAAGTGAAGCCATCTGTACCAGGAGTTTACTTTATGGGAAGGTTTGTATATAAAATGTACATTTCTTTATTAGTTACGGGTATGTTTACATTATCTATATCTTCTAGAGTGAGTTTTGGTAGTTTGTCTTTCAGATGATTTGTTCGTTTTTTTCCATGTTGCTGGATTTATTGGCATCATATTCATAATATTCCTTCACTATCCTTTTAATATGTCTAGGATCTATGGTAATGTGCCTGTGTTACATTTCTGATACCAGTAAATTGTATCCTCTTTTTTCTTCCTATTCAGTCTGAATAAAAATTTGTTAATTATAGTGATTTTTTTTTTCAAAGAACCTGCTTTTGGTCTTCAATTTTCTTCTACTTTATATTATAGTGATTTCTGCTGTATTATTTATTATTTCTAGTCTTCTGTTTAATGTTGTGTTTCATTTGCTTCTCTTTTTCTAGTTTCCTAAGATGGAAGCTTGGGTCATTTATTTGAGATCTTTCTTTTTCTTTCTTTCTTTTGTTTTGTTTTGTTTGTTTGTTGTTGTTGTTGTTAAACCTCACCCAAGGATATTTTTCCATTGATTTTTAGAAAGAGTGGAAGGGAGAGGGAGAGTCAGAGAGAAACATTCATGTGAGAGAGACACATCAATTGGTGGCCTCCTGCACACTCCAACCAGTGCTGAGAAACCTGCAACCAACACACGTGCCCTTGACCGGAATCGAACCCAGGACCCTTCAGTCCACAGTCGGACACTCTATCCACTGAGCCAAACCAGCTAGGGCTCTTTTTTCTAATGTGTTTGGTGCTATGAGATTTCCTCTAAGCACTGCTTTAGCCTTTGCCCTCATATTCTGATAAGTCATATTTTCATTTTCATTCAGCTCAAAATGCTTTCTAATTCCCTGTGATTTCTCTTCTCTGACCAATGGGTTTCTTTAAGTGCATTGATTACTTCGCAAATATTTTGGAATTTTTCTGATATCCTTGTAGTTTTCTTTGTTTCTTGTGCTTGGAGTCCGTTGAGTGTTTTTTAGATTTGTGAGTTTATAAATTTATAATATTTGGGGAAATTTTAGCCATTGTTTCCCCTAATAATTTATCTTTGTCCTCCTCTCTCTCCTCTCCTGGGAATCATACATATATGTATTAGGCTACTTGCAATCGTCCCATAACTCAGTAATGTTCTGTTCATTTTCAGACTTTTTCTCTGTATTTCTTTTTAATAATTTTCATTCCTATGTCCTGAAATCCACTAATCTTTTTTATTGAAGTGACTAATTTGTTCTTAAAACCATCCAGTGTATTTTATATCACAAACATGTATTTTCATCTCTACAAATTCAATGTGAATCTTTATTTACATCTTCCATTTCTCTCCTTAACATTCTCATGCTTGCCTCTACATGTATGAAATATACAGGGGTTGGCAAAAGTAGGTTTGTAGTTGTGAGTACACAAACCACAGTTTATTCTTTATTAATTATTGTATTTTTTCATATGGACATTGTAAACCTACTTTTGCCCACCCCTGTATTTATAACAGTTTAATGGCCTTGTCTACTACCTCTATTTATCTGTCCAATTTCTAGGTCTTTTACTATTGATTATATTTTCCTGCTTCTTTGCATACCTGGTAATAATTTTATTGGATGCCAAACATTGTGAATTTTATGTTGTTTGGCACTAAATTTTCATTATTTATTTTAAAACCTTTTAGCTGTTCTTGGGATGCAGTTAAGTTACTTGGAAAGAGTTTGATCCTTTTGAGACTTTTTTTATAATCTTTGTAAATTAGAATCTGGAAAAATAAAAAAATAAAATTGAACGTTCCCTGTTACCAAAAAGGAAAGAGACCTTTTCTTTCTCCCTTTTCTTAAAGGATTTCCTTGAGAAACCTAGTATTTACGAATCCTCCCTTTGTCCCTTTATATGTATGTAAATCTTTTCAAAGACTAAATAAGCTTCCTGCCAGCCTTATAACTCAGATTTTTTTTCTTAAGGGTCTGGGAGCCATTCTTTGAAATGTAAACATCAAGGAAGATGTCATCCTAGGAGCTTAGCTTAGGTGCCTTGCTCTAAGCTGAAAGCACCTGCTTATTGTAGAGATATGAGAAGTTTTATTTTTCCTTCACATAAAAGCAATTAACTAGAACAGATGGCTACTCCAATTACCAGGTGAACTTAGGATGAACTATGAAAGAATGCACAATAAACAATGTTTTAAGTCCTCTTACATAGAGACAACTTATCATTCATTTAGGATTTATTTCTGTCTTTGCAATCTCATTAGCAGATTGCCTGTAATGCATCACAGTCTGGTTTAACGCTTATTCAATAATGAAACTCTTTTCTTTACTCCATTGATGGAGAGGATTTCCTGGATTGGCAAGTAATTTTATCTTTAATTTCCCCCCAATAGAACAGAGCAGCATTTTAATATTGTCCTCCACTGAAGCACTATTCTTCT
Source organism: Myotis daubentonii (assembly GCF_963259705.1). Classification (NCBI taxonomy): domain Eukaryota; kingdom Metazoa; phylum Chordata; class Mammalia; order Chiroptera; family Vespertilionidae; genus Myotis; species Myotis daubentonii. Next base: position 5,430,072 of record NC_081861.1, on the reverse strand, counting down.
GAATACTCTACCCAAAGCTCTGTGTATTTCAAGATCTCTCTATTCTGTGGGGGAAAGAGAGAGAAGGGGAAGGGATTAAGATGTGCAAATTGCCAGTAATAAAAACAGTCATGGGGATGTAAAGTACAGCATAGGGAATATACTCAATAATATTATAATAAGAATTTATGGTACCAGGTGGGTACTAGATTTATCAGGGGATCACTTTATAAGGTATATAAATGCCTAATAACTATGTTGTACACTTGAAACTAATATAATATTATATGCCAACGGTAATTGAAAAATTAAAATTATGTTTAAAATTTTTTCTGCACTCTGGATATTGGGGATATCAACTCTTCCCAGTCCTGTTTGAGCTCCAAAACTTGTTCTCCATGCTCACTTATTATTTACTAGAAGCCTGCTGCATGAAAATTCGTGCACTCAGGGGGGTCCCTCAGCCTGGCCTGTGCCCTCTCGCAGTCCGGGAGCCTTCAGGGGATATCCACTTGCCAGCTTAGGCCCGCTCCCCAGGAAATCAGGCCTAAACTGGCAGTCACACATCCCTCTGGCAGTCCGGGAGCACTCAGGGGATGTCCGACTGCGGCTTAGGGAGCAGTTCTAAGCCGCAGACATCCTTTGCGCTGCCATCAGCCCAGCTTGTGGCTGAGCGGAACTCCCCCTGTGGGAGCACACTGATCACCAGGGGGCAGCTCCTGCATTGAGCATCTGCCCCCTGGTGGTCAGTGTGTGTCATAGCGACCAGTCATTCCTGGTTGTTCTGCCATTAGGGTCAATTTGCACATTACCCTTTTATTATATAGGATTCCCTGACATTGGGTAGTTTCCTCACATACATATACTGATCAGTACTCAACTGGAGACTCTAGGAGAACCCACACACACTACTGTGCCCTGTGAATCAAATCACCTTGTCCTTGAATTTTCAGCTCTGTCTTCTTGACTTAAGGAGACTGTCAGGCTCTGTTTAGGTTTCCCCTGCCTGTGCTTTGACCAGAAAACTCTCCTCTAAAAGGGGAAGTTTTAGCCATTGTTTCTCCTAATAATAGATAGGAGAATAGAGAGTCCACCAATAGAACCACACCAATATGACCAGCCCTAATTATAGGGCTACTTTGTTTATTTTCTCTCAAGGATCATGTCCTTTGCTGCCTGACGTTCAATACCTGAAAACCTGTTTTATATAATTTATCCATGCTTTTTAGTTGTTTAAGGCAAGAAGGTAAATCCAGTTTCTTTCACTCCATCATGATCAGAATAGAAGAATAGGAAGAGCTACAGACCGGGAGAAAATATTTGTAATTCCCACATCTGATGAATGACTTGTATAAAAATATATAAATAACCCTCACAACTCAACAGTAAAATAATAATGCCATTAAAAAAATGGCCAAGAATGGATAAAATATTCTCAGGAGGGAGAAAAAATGGTAGCCAAAGAGGCAGATATGTCCCGAGCCTTATCCCAGAGCAGATAGGAGCATCTAAATCAGTGGTTCTCAACCTTGGCTGCACATTAGAATCACCTGAGAATCTTTCAAAAATCCTGATTTCTGGGCCTCATCCTCTGTAAATTCTGTTTCTTTGTTATGGGGTAGGGCCACAACATGAGTAACAAAGAAACAGAATTTCCGGAGGATGAGGCCCAGAAATCAGGATTTTAAAAAGATTCCAGGTGATTCTAATGTGCAGCCAAGGTTGAGAACCACTGATCTAAATCAAACAACATCCACCCAGAATTGGTGAAGTAGACACAGCTGGTGAGATAATTAATAGCTGGGAAGGGCAGAGGACACCTGGAGAATGGTAGGATTGGGGATCTGGGCTGGAGAGAGTCACAAGACCACTGAGTTGAGAGGGTCAGAAGGAAGCTGCATGGCACCAAGTCCATGTCCCTTGGAAACAGGCATAACACCCAACTGTGGAAAGTAAGTACACAGGGCTGCTGGTGGCAGGGGATTCTAGATCTATGTCCATAGCCATGAGAGGCTGAGCCTGGAGGGGGCAGTCTGAACAACTGCCCAAGCTGCGCAGTGCCAGGGGGTGAGAAACTCGCAGTGGCGCAGTTGTTTTGCCTCTGTTTGGCCTTTGCTTTTATTTGCTAAACCCAGTTCATAGGACCTTTCAAATAAAAACACTCACCCGTGGCTGCTGTGAAGGTGAAGGCGTGGACTTGTGCGGAGAGGCTGTGGAGGAGAGTGGGTCAGGGAGAGGAGACCAAGTGTCCAGCACTGGGACATTCCTGACCCTCCGGACCTAAGCAGCCATTTTTCTTCTGAAGAGCCAGCCCCTCCAAGAAGCCTCAAGACAGCTAATACAGCCACACCCAGACTATACCCTGAGCCATACAAAGAACACAAAAAAATCTGAATAGCCCCGAAGAGCCCTCATAGACTGGGTTGAAGAGAGGCCATTCAGTCCCAGAAAGTGATACAGCACCCTCCTTACCTATAGCCCTGTCAGAGACAGCCACTTAAGAGAGAGATTAAGATTGACAGCAGGCAGACAAGCTAAGTGGGAAGATTGGTCCCACCTGCTTGCAGTCAAGACTGTGGAGATAGACACAAACAGAAGAGCAGCCCCCATGGGACATTAAAACTTGGCTGAAATGAATGACACTCCACTTTTTTATTTTATTTATCTTTTTTCTATTTTATTTTTCATTATTTTCTTTGGGGTTTTTGGGTTATTATTTTTTGCATTATTTTTTTCTTCATTCTATTTTCATTGTTATTTTACTTTCTCTTATTTTTAATTTTTTATTAAAATTTTTTCTTTTCTTATCGATTCATTCTCTTTCTACCTCCTCTATATTTAACTGAGATCCTCCCCCTATTCATTCAATTCTTTTTTCTTTTTTTCTTTATTGATTAATGTATTACATATGTGTCCTTATCTCCCATTGCCCCCCACCCCCCACTCAGGCCCTCACCACCCTGGTGTCTGTGTCCATTGGTTAGGCTTGTATGCATGCATACAAGTCCTTTGGTTGATCTCTGCCCCTTACCCCCACCCTCCCTTACCTTCCCTCTGAGGTTTTATGGTCTGATCAATGCTTCTCTGTCTCTGGATCTGTTTTTGGTCATCAGTTTATGTTGTTCATTATATTCCACAAATGAGTGAGATCATGTGATATTTATCTTTCTGTGACTGGCTTATCTCGCTTAGCATAATACTCTCCAGTTCCATCCATGCTGTTGCAAATGGTAAGAATTCCTCCTTTTTTACAGCAGCATACTATTCCATTGTGTAGGTGTGCCACAGTTTTTTAACCCACTCATCTGCTGATGGGCACTTAGGCTGTTTCCAAATCTTAGCTATGGTGAATTGTGCTTCTGTGGACATAGGGGTGCATATATCCTTTCTGATTGGTGTTTCTAGTTTCTTGGGATATATTCCTATATAAGCTCTGCATCTACCTCCCTTTTTTCTGGGTGTTTGTTGTTTGCATTTTTTGGTTTATCTTTTTGTGCTGTGATGTTTTCTCCTCATATATTTTTTTCTTCCTTTGTCTTTTCTCTCTTACCTTTTTTTTCTTTTCTCAATATCATTTTTGCTCTCTTTTCGCTCTTCTAATTCTCTTTTCTCTGGTGGTCACTTATATTGGGGTTATCAGTGTCATGCATGCATTCATGTTTTGTTCCCTTTGTTTCATGTCTTGTTGAGTTGAATTTTGTGTTGTTTGGTCAATGTAGTAGAGAGTGAGTAATATACCCTGAGAGGAGACTCCATGCACAAATGTGACAATAATACTCAAGACTCAACTACACCAAGAGAACCCAAATATCTCAAGTAGGGGGCATCCCTAGATTACCCAGCCCAGAAAACCAGAGAGATTGCACCACTGGGTCCCACAAAACATCTACTGTATAAGACAAACTCAAAAGAACTGGGTGGCAGTTTGATCTAACACATAGAAACAATCACAAAGGAACAGAAAAAATGGGGAAACAAAGAACCACCCCCATTTGAAAGAAAAGGAGGAATCACCAGAAAAGGAAATAAATAAAATGGAGGCAAGCAATTTGTCAGAGAAATAATTCAGAGCAATGGTTATAAGGACGCTGAAAAAGATGGAAGACAAATTCACATGTGTAAGAATCAAGATAAAATGAAGAATGACATAGCTGCAATAAAGAACACAATGTAAAGTGTCAGCAGTAGACTAAAAGAAGCTGAGGACTGCATCAGCGAGTTAGAAGACAAGGTAGAAAAAACACTCAAGCACACCAGCAACTGGAAAGGAAACTTAAAAAGCAGGAGAAGAGCCTAAGGAAGCTTTAGGACAACACAAAACAAAACAACATCCACATAGTAGTGATGCCAAAAGGAGAGGAAGTGGAGCAAGGAATAGAAAACCTGTTTGAAGAAATAATGATAGAAAACTTCTCTGGTGTTGGGAATAAAAAAGCCACACAAGTCCAAGAAGCACACAGGGTCCAAAACAAGATGAACCCAAAAATACCGACACCAAGACACATCATAATTAAATTGGCAAACATCAACGAAAAAGTAAGAATCTTAAAGGCTGCCAGAGAGAGACAAAAAGTTACCTACAAGGGATCTCCCATTAGACAATCAACTGATTTCTCAACAGAAACACATCAGGCCAGAAGGGAATGGAATGAAATATACAAAGTGATGCAAAGCAAGGGACTGAATCCAAGAATACTATACCCATTAAGGCTATCATTCAAAATTAAAGGTGAAATCAGGAACTTCACAGACTAAAAAGGGCAAAGGGAGTTTATTACCACCCAACCAGCAATGCAAGAAATGCTAAAGGGACTGCTGTAAAAATAAGACATAGAAAGGGAAGAAGGAACAAAGGCATAAATAAAAATGGTGACAAACAAGTACCTCTCAAGAATAACCTTAAATGTAAATGAATTAAATGCTCCAATGAAAAGACATAGGGTAGCTGAATGGATAAGAAAATATGACCCACATATCTGCTGTCTACAAGAGACCCACCTCAGAACAAAGGACTCACACAGAATGATAGTGAAGGGATGGGGGAAAATGTTCAGGCAAATAAAAATGAGAAAAAAAGCTGTGATAGAAATACTTATATCTGACAAAATAGACCTCAAAGTGAAGGCCATAACAAAAGATAAGGAGGGCCACTTCAAAATACTAAAGAGAGCAATTCAACAAGAGGATATATAACTCTGATAAACATATATACACCCAAAACAGGAGCACCCAAATACATAAAAAGCTTCTGGAAGATATCAAGGGAGAGATCAACAGCAATACAATTATAGTAGGGGACTTTAATACCCCATTGACACCACTGTATAAATCCTCTAAACAAAAAATCAGCAAAGAAACAGCAATCCTAAATGTCTCACTAGATCAGATGGATTTAATTGACATCTTCAGAACATTTCACCCCAAAGCTACAGAATATACATTATTCTCAAGTGCACACAGGACATTTTCAAAGATAGACCACATATAAGGACACAGGCAAAGTCTCTTCAAATTCAAGAAGATAGAAATCATATCAAGCATCTTCTCAGATAACAATGGCATAAAATTAGAAATCAACTACAATAAAAACAATTTTACAAAATCAAACACTGGGAGCTAAATAGCATGCTATTAAACAATGATTGGGTTACCAAAGAGATTAAAGAAGAAATAAAAAGCATCCTGGAAAAAAATGACAATGAAAACACAACAATCCTAAATCTATGGGACACAGTGAAAGCGGTCCTAAGAGGGAAGGTCATAACTGTACAGTTCTAAAAAAAAAAAAAGAAAGAAAGAAAGAAAGAAAGATGGTAATTATCTAATCCTACAACTTAAAGAATTAGAAAGAGAGCAACAAGAAATTTCCAGAGTAAGCAGAAATAAATGACATCGAGACCAATAATAATAATAATAATAATGATAATAATACAAAAGATCAATAAAACCAAGAGCTGGTTCTTTGAAAGGATAAACAAGATTGATGAACCTCTAGCCAAGCTCGCCAAGAAAGAATGAGAGAGGACCCAAATAAATAAAATCATAAATGAAAGATGTGAAGTAACAGCCAACCCCACAGACATACAAAGGATTATAAAAAACTAGAGGCCTGGTGCATGGATTTGTGCACCAGTGGGGTCACTCAGCCTGGCCTGTGCCCTCTCACAACCCAGGACTCCACCAGTGCACAATCAGGGCTGGAGAGGGCTCCAGGGCATGTCTGAACTGTCTAGCCCAGTCCAGATCAGAGCCAATTGGGGCTGGCCAGATGGGGAAGGGCTGTGGGAGGTTGGCCAGCCAGGGAGGGACCCCAGGAGGGCTCCAGGGCATGTCTGACCTGTCTCACCCAGTCCCGATTGGGGCAATAGGGGGGATCAGGACCATCTTGCCCAGTCCCAATCGGGGCCGATCAGGGCTGAGGAAGGACCAGGGGAGGTTGGCCACCTGCAGAGGGACTGTGGGAGGGCTCCAAGGCATGTCCGGCCTGTCTCGCCCAGTCCCAATCAGCTGGACCCCAGCAGCAAGCTAACCTACCGGTTGGAGCATCTGCCCCCTGGTGGTCAGTGCATGTCATAGCTACCAGTCGACTGCTTGCTTAGGCTTTTATATATATACTAGAGGCCCGGTGCACAAAAATTTGTGCACTCGGGGGGGAGGGGAGTCCCTCAGCCCAGCCTGTGCCCTCTCGCAGTCTGGGACCCCTCGGGAGATAAAGACCTGCTGGCTTAGGCCTGCTCCCGGGTGGCAGAGGGCAGGCCCAATCCCTAGGTGCAGACCCTGGTCGGGCTCAGAGCAGGGCTGATTGGGGAGTTGGGGCGCCGCCCCCTGTCATGCACTGAGCAGGGCAGATTGGGAGGTTGCGATGCCACGCTCAGTCACGCTTAGGGTAGGGCCGATTGGGGGGTTGGGGCACCGTCCCCTGTCACACTCAAGGCAGGGTCGATGGGGAGGTTGTGGCGCCACCCCCTGTCACACACAAAGCAGGGCCAATCAGGGGGTTGGGGCACTGCCCCCTGTCACTCACAGAGCAGGGCGCATCAGGGGGTTGGGGCTCTGTACCCTGTCACGCACCGAGCAGGGCCAATCAGGGGGTTGGAGCGCTGCCCCCTGTCACGCACAGAGCAGGGCCGATCAGGGGGTTGGGGCACCGCCACTCTCACACTCAGGGCAGGGCCGATGAGGAGGTTATGGCTCTACCCCGTCACACACAGAGCAGGGCCCGTTGGGGGGGGGGAGGCGGGTTGTGGTGCTGCACCCTGTCACACACAGAGCCGCAGGGCGATCAGGGGGTTGGGGAGCTCCCCCCGTATCAGGCACAGAGCAGGGCTGATCAGGGGGTTGGGGCACCTTCCCCTGTCACAGAGAAGGGTGGATAGGGAGATTGTGGCCCCTCCCTCTGTCACACACAGAGCCTCAGGGGGATCAGGAGGTTTGGGTGCTGCCCCCTGTCACACTGATCCCGGTCCCGGGAGGCCTCTCGCCTCCGTTGATCCCGGTGCTGGGAGGCATATTACCCTTTTACTATTAGGATAGAGGCCTGGTGCATGGGTGGGTGCCGGCTGGTTTGCCCTGAAGGGTGTCCTGGATCAGGGTGGGGGTCCCCACTGGGGTGCCTGGCCATCCTGGATGAGGGGATGATGGCTGTTTTCAGCTGGTCACACACCCTTCAGGGTGGGGGTCCCCACTGGGGTGCCTGGCCAGACCAGGTGAGGGGCTGAGGGCTGTTTTCAGGCTGGGGGTGACTGAAGCTCCCAACTGCTCCTTTTTTTCTTTTCTTTTTTTTTATTCTGGGCCAGCTTTAGCTTTGCAGCTTGGCTCCAGCTCTTAGGCCTCCACTGCTGAAAGTAGGTTTCTGGCCTTTGCTTACAATGTTGCGATCCTGCTGGCTGAAGCCCGGACTAAAGCAGGTTTCTGGGGTTTTGTTTAGCTTCTATATTTGTTACATAGTTGCTTAGAGTTGCAGCTCTGAGGCCTGCAGCGGCAGGTGGGGAACGTTGGAGTCCTCCGTCACTGAAGCAAGCAAGCCTCATGTTAGTTTCAGGCAGCCTGGCTGCCGGCCGCCATCTTGGCTGGCAGTTAATTTGCATATCGCCCTGATTAGCCAATGGGAAGGGTAGCGGTCGTACGCCAATTACCATGTTTCTGTTTATTGGATAGGACTAGAGGCCCGGTGCACAAAAATTTGTGCACTTGGGGTGGGGGGGGTTCCCTCAGCCCGGCCTGTGCCGTCTCGCAGTCTGAGACCCCTCAGGGGATGACCAGCTGCTGGCTTAGGCCCACTCCCTGGGGGATTGGGCCTAAGATGGCAATCAGACATCCCTCTGGCAGCCCAGGAGCCCTCGGGGGATGTCCACTTGCCAGCGGGGAGCAGGCCTAAGCTGCAGTTGGACATCCTTAGAGCTACTGAGGAGGCGGGAGAGACTCCCACCACCACCGCTGTGCTGGCAGCCATTAGCCTGGCTTGTGGCAGAGCAGAGCTCCCCCTGTGGGAGCGCACTGACCACCAGGGGGCAGCTCCTGCATTGAGCATCTGCCTCCTGGTGGTCAGTGTGTGTCATAGTGACCAGTCATTCCCAGTTGTTCTGCTGTTAGGGTCAATTTGCATATTACCCTTTTATTATGTAGGATAGAGGCCTGGTGCACAGGTGGGGGCCGGCTGGTTTGCCCTGAAGTGTGTCCCAGATCAGGGTGGGGGTCCCACTGGGGTGCCTGCCCAGCCTGGGTGAGGAGCTGATAGCTGTTTGCAAGCTGGTGAAGCCCCCCCCAGTGGGGTCCCTCACCCCATGGGGGTTTGGACAGCCTGGGTGAGGGGCTAATGGCTGTTTGTAGGCTGGTCAAGCCCCCCTTAGTGGGAACCCTCACCCCATGGAGGTTTGGCCAGCCTGGGTCAGGGGCTGATAGCTGTTTTCAGGCTGGCTACACCCCCTTTAGGGTGGGGAGTCCTCCCTGGATTGCCTGGCCATTCTGGGTGAGGGGCTGAGGGCCGTTTTCGGGCTGGCCAAGCCCCCTGGCTACAGAAGCTCCCAGCCTCTCCTTTTGTTCTTTTTTTTTTTTAATTCTGGGATTTATTTACCTTCTATAATTGAAACTTTGTAGCCTTGAGAGGAGCTCAGAGCTGGCCAGGGCGGGTGGGAGGGAAGCCTTCTGCTCACTCCAGCTCCATGACCATGACCGGTTGAAAGCAGGAATCTGGGGTTTATTTACCTTCTATAATTGAAACTTTGTTGCTTTGAGTGGAGCTCAGAGCCAGCCACGGCAGGCGGGAAGCTTGGCTTCCTCCATCATTGGGGCAACCAAGTCTCCTGCTTGCTCCATCTCAGTGGCAGCTGGCCGCCATCTTGGTTGGGTTAATTTGCGTATAGTTTGCTCTGATTGGCTGGTGGGCATGGCTTAAGGCGTAGCAAAGGTATGGTCAATTTGCATGTTTGTCTTTTATTAGTGTAGACTAGTGGCCCGGTGCATAAATTTCATGCATGGGGTGGAGGGGTGTCCCTCAGCCCAGCCTGCACCCTCTCCAAGCTGGGCCTAAACTGGCAGTTGGACATCCCTCTCACAATCCGGGACTGCTGGCTCCTAACCTCTCACCTGTCTGCCTGCCTGGTCACCCCTAACCACTCTGCCTGCCATCCTGATCACCCCCAACTGCCCCCCCTTCCAGCCTTATTGCTCCTAACTTCCCCCCCCAACCGGCCTGATCGCCCCCAACTGCCCCCCCTGCCAGCCTGCTTGCCCACAGCTGGCCACCCTTCTGGCTTGCTTGCCCCCAACTCACCCCCCCTTGCCAGCCTGCTCACCCCCAACAGCCACCCCTGCCAGCCTGCTCACACCCAACTGACCCCCAGCTGGCCTGATCATCCCAACTTCCCCCTCTGCCGGCCTGCTTGCCTCCAACTGCCCCCCCTGCCAGCCTGATCACCCCCAACTGCCCTCTCCTGCCCCCAACTGCCCTCCCCTGCCAACTGATCACCCCTAACCGCCCCTGCCTCATCCCCACCACCATGGCTTTGTCCAGAAGGACATCCAGAAGGTCTTCCAGAAGGTCTCCCGATCTAATTAGCATATTACCCTTTTATTAGTATAGATAGATACTACAAACAACTCTACTCCAACGAACTGGAATGAAATGGACATATTCCTAGAGAAAAAACTAGCTTCCAAAACTCAATCAGGAAGAATTAAAAAAAAAAACTAAATAGGCTCATAACTACTGATGAAATTAAAGCAGTAATCAAAAAATTTTCAGCAAACAAATGCCCTGGACCGGATGGCTTCACATGGGAGTTTTACCAAACATTCAAAGAAGAACTAAAACCTATCCTCCTCATACTATTCCAAAAAAAATTTAAGAGGAAGGCACACTTCCAAGCTCTTTCTATGAAGCCAGCATTACCCTAATCCCAAAACCAGATAAAGACAATACAAATAAAGAGAATTAGAGGCCAATATCCCTGATGAACATAATTGTAGATGCTAAAATCCTCAACAAAATTCTAGCAAATCGGATCCAGCATTACATTAGAAAGATCATACACCATGACCGAGTGGGATTTATCCCAGGGATGCAAGGCTGGTACAATATCTGCAAATCAATAAACATTATACATCACATAAACAAATTGATAGACAAAAATCACATAATCATACCAATCAATGCAGAAAAAGCATTTGGCAAAATCCAACATCTTTTCCTGATAAAAACTCTCAGCAACGTGGGAATAGAGGGATCATACCTCAACATAATAAAAGTTTTATATGACGAACCTACAGCCAACATCATACTCAATGGGCAAAAACTAAACCCATTTCCCCTAAGAACAGGAACAAGACAGGCATGCCCACTTTCACCACTCCTGTTTGATATAATATTAGAAGTACTAGCCATAGTGATCAGACAAGAAGAAGAAATAAAAGTCATCCAAATTGGAAAAGAAGAAGTAAAACTGTCATTATTCACACGTGACATGATATTGTACACAGAAAACCCTAAGGACCCTATCAAGAAAACTACTAGACTTAATAAATGAATTTGGCAATGTAGCAGGATAAAAAATTAATACCCAGAAATCTATGGCTTTTTTAGACACCAACTACTGGCACAGTGCATGAAATTCATGCATGAGGGGGGTCCCTCAGCCCAGCCTGCACCCTTTCGCAATCCAGGACTGCTGACTTCTAACTACTTGCCTGCCTGCCTGCCTGCCTGAGGGGTCCCAGGTGGAGAGGGTGCAGGCCGGGCTGAGGGACACTCTGCCCGCCCCCCCCCCATGTACAAATTTCGTGCAATGGGCCAGTAGTATCAAAATAAAAAGCTTCTGCACAGCAAAAGAAACCATCAACAAAACATTAAGAAAGCCCACTTCATGGGAGAACATATTTGCCATGTTATCTCCACTAATGGTTTAATCTCCAAAATTTACTGGGAACTCATACAACTTAACAAAAGGAAGATAAACAATCCAATCAAAAAATGGGCAAAGGACCTAAATACACACTTTTTGAAAGAGGACATACAGAAAGCCAAGACATGAAAACATGCTCAAAGTCACTAATCATCTGAGAGATGCAAATCAAAATGACAATGAGATACCATCTAAAAACTGTCAGAATGGCTATCATCAACAAACAACAAATGCTGGTGAGGATGCAGAGAAAAAGGAACCCTCTTGAACTGCTGGTGGGAATGCAGACTGGTGCAGTCACTGTGGAAAACAGTATGGAGTCTCCTCAAAAAATGAAAAATGGAACTTCCATTTGACCCAGTGATCCCACTTCTAGGAATATATCCCAACAAATCAGAAACACCAATCAGAAAAGATTTATGCACCCCTATGTTCATAGCAGCACAATTTATAATAGCTAAGATTTGGAAACAGCCTAAGTGCCCATCAGCAGATGAGTGGATTAGAAAACTGTGGTACAAAAAACAAACAAACAAAATATCACCTGTGGTCCATCTACACAATGGAATACTATGCTGCTGTAAAAAAGAAGGAACTCTTACCATTTGCAATAGCATGGATGGAACTGGAGAGCATTATGCTAAGTGAAATAAACCAGTCAGAGAAAGATAAATATCACATGATCTCACTCATTGTGGAATATAATGAACAACATAAACTGATGAACAAAAATAGAGCCAGAGTCATAGAAGCATTGAACAGACCATCCAACCTAACAGGGAAGGTGGGGGGAAGGGGGTTAGAGATCAACCAAAGGACTTGTATGCATGCATATGAGTATAACCAACGAACACAGACAGTCAGTAGATGAGGGCATGTGCTGGGTGTTGAGAGTGGCTGGGAGAGGTCAATGGGGGTGAAAAAGAGACATATAATGCTTTAAACGATAAAGAATTTTTTAATGGCCCAAAGACTTGAACAATCACATCAACAAACAGGATATATTGATGAAAATAGAAACATTAAAAGATTTTCAATATCATTAGCCATTAGTAAAGTACATATAGAAACTATGATGAGATACCACTACACATCTATTAGAATGGCTAAAATAGAAAAACTGACAATACCAATTGCTATCAAGAGTACAGAGCAACTGCAGCTCTTTTCTTTTTTTATCCTCACCCAGAGTATATTTTTTCTATTGATTTTTAGAGAGAGTGGAAGTGAGGAGAGAGAGAGAGAGAGAGAGAGAGAGAGAGAGAGAGAGAGAGAGAGAGAGAACATCGACGTGAGACACATGGATTGGTTACCTCCTGCACCCCCAAGACCAGGGCCAGGGATTGAACCTGCAACCGAGGTACATGCCCTTGTCTGGGAATCAAAACCCTGACCCTTTGTCCTTGGGCCAACTCTCTAAACACTGAGCAAACCCAGCCAGGGGGCAACTGCAACTCTTACATCTTTCTTCAGGATGCAAAATGTTACAGCAACTTTGGAAAACATTTTTTAGTTTCTTATGTTAAACATAATCTTACCATATGATCCAGCAATCCCATTCCTGAGTATTTACAGAAATGTTCACATAAAACCTGTACACAGATGTTCATAGTAGCATTATTTGTAATAGCCCCAAAGTGGAAATAACCCAAATGTTCTTCAGCGGGTGAATGGATAAACAAACTGTAGTACTATTTGATAATAAAAAGAAATGAACTATTGATTCACTCAACAACTTGAAGAATCTCAAAGGCATTATGCTAAAGAAAGAAGCAAGTCTCCGAAGGTTATATATTGTATTATTCCATTTATATGGCATTCTCAAAAAGATGTAACCATAGTGATGGAGAATGGATCAGTGGTTGTTGTGAGGGCTTGGGAGGGGGTCGGGGTGGAAGGTTCAACAAAGGGATAGCAAAAGGGAGTTTGGAGGATAACAGAACTGTTTTTTATTCTGGTTGTGGTTAATGTTACATGAACCTATACATGTGTTAAAATTCATCAAACTGCATGCCAACAAAGTCATTTTTACTCTATATTAATTTGAAAATAAAAATTAAAGAATATAGAACATCCTAAAGAGCTTTTCTTTATTTGGATTACATTGATTGATCAATATTTGCCATAATAGAAGTTAAAAGTGATTTTAAAAATTTAAATATTAATTTGTTCATTTTAAATAACAATACTGAAAACATATTACATAAAATCATACTTGTAATTAAAAATAACTATATATGTATATATTCCAAAATATGCAAAAAATGTAATCTCATTGCTTTCCATTTTTGCAAATCTCTTTAATGGCTGGCTTAATAGAATACAGCTATATTTTCATATCTACTTCTGCATCTATCTGTTGCAATATCATAGGACATGTAGCTTTGGGATAACTCTGCTCTATACTTATAGAAAGAATGATAAGAGTGATAAATTCAAATAAAATCTCAGTACTATTGTAAAACCAGTTTGACTGTGTGGACCCCCAAAGGATCTTGGGGGTCCCCAGACCTTCCTTTCATTATGCTACTAGAGAATGCCAGATTCTGATAACCTCTTAGGTCACTTTTAGCTTCAACTCACAGATCTAACTTTGTCTTCCCTCTTTGTCTCTGGTACTCAGTGATCTTCCTTTCTTGATTCTAAACATGGCTATATATGTTTCGTCCAGTATTTATGTATCTGAAGTGGGATGAAGGATTTTTCACATCAGCTTCATCTACCTTATCAGCTGTAGGTCTCTCTGTAGTCATGGTGCTATTGATTTTTTCCATTTTGTTTCATGTGATTTCCTTGAACCTTTCACAGTCTTTGTATCTTATCAGTTATGAGGTTGGTTTGCCTCTAATGTGGCTTTGTAATTTATTTTTCTGTGAGAAGTCAGCTGTCAGTCGAATTGCTGTTTCTATGATGTGATTTGTCACCTTTCTCTGACTTTATTTTCTCTTTCTCTGTTTTTTGAAGTCTGGGTTAGATCTCTTTTTATCCTACTTTGGATTTGTTGGGCTTCTTGAATGTGTGGACTGATTTCCTTCATTAGGTCTAGAAAAATTTTCAGCCATTCTCTCTTCAAATATTGACTCTGCCCCATTAATATTCATATTCATATTCCCTTTATCTCACACTATTATCAAAAGTGTGCTGGATTTTCTCATTGTATCCTCCTCATCTTTTTTTCTCACCTGTTTTTTTTCCTATTTTTCCCCATTCTCCATACTGAGGGTTTATATGCTAGCTCATTAACACTCTCTCCACGTATGTCCACATTTCTGCCAGATACATTCATTGAGCTGGTATTTTTCACTTCTATAAATTCTTTTTTTCAATATGCTATGTCACTTTTTATAGGTTTTTCTTCCCTCAGATATTTTCAAGTTAACAATTTGTTTCTTTTTAAATGGTACACATAGTTGTTTCAAAATATGTGCATGGTAATCTATTATCTGAAATCTATTTGGGTCTGTTTGTGTTGTTTATCTCTGCTGTTTCAAACTCAAATTGCCTTGTTTCCTTATGTGCCTGACTATTTTAGTCTGTTTTCTGGTCATTGCTCTTGAAAATTTATTTGTGGGAGTTTCCTGAGGTCGACAATGGATAGAGTCTCATACAGAGGCTTTGTATTTGTTTTTACTGAGCCCCATGAGGTACTACCTGTCTGGGAACCATATAAAACCAACTTCATAACTTGAAGTTGATTCAGGCCATGGATGATAAAGGTTTTAGAACTGGAATGGAGCCTCATTTTCTCAGGAATGGGTTTTTTTACCCTCTCTGCCCTTTTTTTACATTTCCTTTTGAGCAAGCAAACTCTGCTTGGTGCCAGGGCAGCCTTCTGTACAGTTCTCTGAGATTGTTGGGAACAGGGACAGGCTTTGTTCTGGTTGGCCCTTATGCAGCTAATGTAGTAGCCTTTTGGGATCTCAGGTTAATGCGGAGAAGGTCTCCTATTAAACTCCTACCTTGGGCTGGCCCTAAGCTTTAATTTTTCTCCCTCTACCCTGTGTGGCTATTGAATCAAAGTTTAGGTGGTCAATGGAGGCAAATGCCCTCAGAACAAATTGGTTTTACTGGTAGTGCACAAACATTCTGCTTATCTTTCTGGTTACAAGCTTTCATCCAAAACTTGGCCTAGAAGCTTTTGCTGTCTTCTCAGTTCTTCGGTACTTTTCAAAGATTTTGTCCAACATACTTCTTACTTAAATAGGAAAATTGAATCAAATAACCAAGCTTGCTATTGCCATAAACTAGATGTACTCTTTAATGGTTAAACATTCATATTTGACTTAACAAGATCCAAATTCAGGTAATATCCCTATCCTACCCCCAAACAATACAAGAGCCTTAGAATCCTTTAAATATTAACAGTCTCCTTCTGTCTTACATGTATTTGTGCTCCAATGTTTTTTGCACCAGCTTGTTTTTGAAGTTCCATATTATTCAACATTATATACTTAATGTGTATTTAAATTTCCTCATGTTTACCAATTTTTGTTCACTGTTTCCTGCCTTCTACTCACTGCTGCTCTCTGATTTCCATTTCCTTCTTCCTGAAGTATAGCTTTCAGTAGTTATTTTAGTGAGAGTCTATTATTGCTAAACTTTACTTGGTTTGTTTTTCTGAAAATGTCCTTATCTCATTCTCAAAAGGAGGAGTAGTTCTCATCAGTGTTCCTACTAACTCTCTTTCTTATGGAAACTGATGACTCTCCTGCATGTTGTATCATTTCTTTGCAAGTAAAGTATTTTTATTGTTTCTGAGCACATCGTCAATAGATACTGTGTTTCTCTGTGGGGTTCCATGTGCCATGGATTATAAAAATGTACTTGCTTTTGCTGAGGTTCTAGAGGTTTTATTGGTTCTGCTCTAATTTTTATTTTAATATTTCAGCATGTGGGTCCCATAACACACAGTAGGGTAAATTTAGACCCAATCCATATATAACATAGGCCTGAGGGGTATTTCTTCCGGCGGCTCCAGAGAGAGCAAAGGCTCTTCACTGCTTACTTTCCAAACTCCTTTTCATGGACAGAGAAGCTACTAAATGCTTTATCCAGATATTTAAGTTGCAGCTTCTCTGCCTCTGGTGGACTTTGAGGCTGTATTGTCAGTGCCTGCACGAGCATTAGGTTCCTAGCTCTAAGCCCTAGCACTCAGGGCCTGATATCTTAGACTAATACCATGATGGGCCATTGCAAGGTCTGTTTGCAATTACTAGATTGGCTTTAATTTTTCTTTTAGTTTCTTCTGAGATTTTACTCTTTTGTTTCTTAAGCTCAGCTATAAATTAAAAATTTTGTTATAGCTTATCTAAAGTTAATATGTGTGTGTGTAGTTAGGGACATGTCATCTTAGTGTGTCATATAGTCAGAAAAAAATACTTGTTACATATAATATTGCACCTTATTTATAATTAAGCATTTTTCTTATCAGTTTCTTCCTCATAAATAAACACTTCTTTAAGTTCCAAGGATATAAGTTCCCCTCAGGACCAGATTAAGGGCGTATATGAGGCCAGCTCGCTGTAGCATGTTGGATTATTTTCCAGATACACTACCCATGTACTTTAAATACTTCATTCCCCTGGGATCTAAAATTTCTTAGCACAGTGATTTTCAGCTTTTACTAGTAAAAATTTTAGTAGCAGAACCTTTACTTCAAATATTATTGGGAATCTCCAAGCCCCTACTTGAGGATCTGCTCCAGGTGAAGTGCGGCTGAGTTCCTGATATCCACCAATTTACCTTCCCCCTTGCTCCCCAAGGTCCTCTCCAAGGTGCTCCCCAGAGCATCTTCATGGACTCCAAGTACCATGGTGTGAAAACAAATTGAATAAATCAATGATTCTCAAAGTGTGGTCCCAGAACCAGAAGTGTTAGAAATGTAAATTTTCAAGCCCTTGTCCCAGATCTACTGAAATCAGAAATTCTGGAGGTGGGACCCAGCAACCTGTGTATTAACAAGCCCTCCAGGTGACTGTGATACACATTTGACAAGTTATTTAAATAGAGTATCCCATTCAGGATATGTTGGGAAAGGGATGGGATTCGACATAGATTACTGGACAGAATACAGCCAAAAATTGAAATTTCTAGTTACTTAAATTATCACACACTTAACTGTAAGGCTCTTTTCCATTCACCATTTTCTTTTTTCATTTTGTGGATTTCTTATTGAATTGAATTTATTGAGGTGACATTGATTACTAAAATTATATAGGTTTCAAGTGTACAATTCTACAATACATCATCTGTATATTGTATTGTGTGTTCACCATCCAAAGTCACGCTTCCTTCCATCATCATTTATTCCCCTTTACCATTTCTACCTCCCCCAACCCCCTTCCCCGCTGGTTGTCTGTATCTATGAGTTCATTAAAAACAAGCATCTATCTTCTTTACTGTACCTGAGTGAGATTATAGACATTCTTGAAGTCCAACTTTGCAATGACCTGGGTCCATTTGAATTGGTTCAGTATGTCAGAAATCATTAGGAAAAGTAGGGAAGAAATTCATTCATTTGGCAGAATTAGTGATGCTCCTCATAATTTTTCTTGATAAAAAGACTTCACATCTGAACCTCATAAAATAATGTTGAGCAAAAGTTTAGGCATAAAAGTATACATACTGAATAATTTTATTCATAGAAGCCATAAAAAGGGCCATGCTCATCTACAGTGGAAGAAGTCAGGATAGGAATTATTGACTGGACGGAGGCAGGAGGGATACCTGGCGTACATGTAGTGTTCTGTTTCTTGATCTGAATATTGTTTAAATGGATGTGTTTATTTTCTAGAAATTCATCAAGTTGTATCCTTATGATATGTGCACTTCTTATATACTATATTTGATATATTTCAATACAAGAGCTTGAAAATGGTATTGGGTCGCCTGCAGAGGAAGGACACGCTGCTATGGATGCTGGGTTTCACACTCTCAGAGGACCTGAGCCTTCACATCTAGATGTGACTATATATTTGGTGCAAACACAGGTTCCTGGCACCAAGTCTATTGCATTATGACAATATGAACTATATGGGGACCACCCTGTTTCTTGCTTGAAAAAGACATCCCTGATCTGGATGTCCTATGGATGGGGAAGAAGTGAGGCAGTTACCTATGTGAACTGTGGGCCAGGGTAAGTTTCAGCATCAGGCTACTCCAGGGCATGGGAGGTGGCAGGGTTCTGGATTTTCAAGCTGGTTAGGCCAAGAAACCATATAAAGCAGGTGTCATGGGTAAAAGGGAAGTACCCCACTACTTGGTCCCTCATTCTGAGCTCCATAGGTGGGTAAGTCCCCAACTTGTGAGCACCCATCTTTTTCTGTGCCCTTCTGGGCCCAGATCATAAACCTACATGTAAACTTAGTTTTCCTGACCTTACCAGCTTGTGAAAGTAGATGGAGTCTCAGTTAAAGAATTAGCTTAAATTACACCAGCCCTTGACGACATTTGGAATTCAAATAGAATTGCAGCCATGTAAAATAGCCGAATTATGCCTGAAAGCCCCCAGTAAGATCACAAGCCAATCTATTTTTGGCATCTTCCATGTTCTCCCTTACTAATTCTAGGCCCCATCTTCATTACTCTGCCCATAAAGCTGCTTCAGAAGTATTTACTCCTCCTCTGCTCCCATCCACTGAAACTGTGCCCACCATGGAAATGTTGATAAAGGTGCCAAGAGATGTACTTCTTGACCCCCCCCCTAAAGGCCCCAACCATAGAGGTGCCCACCCATGTGCCAGCCATGTTCAAACATGCCTGAATCTCCATTTGAGCTCAAGGTAACACATGCCTACTGAATACATAATGTCCTGTGTCCCACAGTGGTATGATCTGAAAGCAGGCTCTGGCTGCTTTTAGGCTCCATGACTCAATTTGGGGGTTTGGTGATAGGTAGAAGCATAGAGCTGGGCTTGAATGGCTCCCCTGTTACTGAGGGACAATGAATGGTGTTTTCCAGAGGTGTGTGCTTCAATCAGGAAGTGGCAGGAACAGCTGCTCCCTCTGGTGGTCTGTGCCTTCCACCAGAGGAGGGGGGGGGGGGGCGGGTGGTCAGCTTCAGCAGTTTGGTACTGTTCATATCTCTTAGAACTATTCCTGAGTGCAGGGTATTTAAAAAACAGTTTCTGAATCAGACAAACCCAAAATGAGGAATGTTCTGTTAAAAATGCTAATGTCATACAAGATGAAAAATGGTTGTGGAAATGTTCCAGACATGATAACTAAAAGCAATACCTCACTTTGGGGTGGTGAACACAAAAAACAATATACAGATGATGTCTTATAGAATTGTACCCCTGAAACCTATATAATTTTATTAACCAATGTCACCCCCAATAAATTCAATAAAAGCAATACCTCAACCTAGAGCAGATTCTGCGATGGAGAAGGAAAGGGAATAAAGGACATTATTGTCTCAACTGACAAAATTGGAGTACAAATGGTAAATTGGATAATAACATTGTATCAGTGTTAAATATACTGAAGTTGTTAACTATGCTGCAATGTAGAGAATATGCCTATTCTTAGGAAATGCACACTGAAATACTTAGGCATGAAGGGCTAAGATGTATATAATTTACCCTCATATGGTTCAAACACACACATACACACACACACTGGGGGTGGGAGAGAGAGGGAGAGAGAGAGAGAGAGAGAGAGAGAGAGAGAGAGAGAGAGAGAGAGAGAGAGAGGAAGGGAGAGAGAAGGCACGAGCATAAGGACAAACTATAAAGCAAATGATGTAAAATGTTAGTAATTGGTGAATCTGGTAAAGGGGATACAGATATTCTTTATACTATTTTTATTTTTGAAACTTTCCTGTAAATTTAAAATATTTCCAAATAAAAATGTTTTTAAAATGTAAACGACCATTTCTGTGCAAGCAGTCAAAATCTGGTGGCACATGCCTGACTCAACTCTTCCTTTAGCAGAGATGAGGAATGAGGGCTACTAGACACACCTCAAAAAGCAGTCAAATACCTGGCATTAAGTTGCCAAGTGGCATCCAAGGCCACTCATCTCTTGATTTCCCCTGTCCTTTAAGATACCAAAAATATCACTTTTTACAATTTCTCCTGAGGATTATGGGCCCTGGATGTTGGTGAAAATGTGGTTATGAAAGGAAGGTGTATTGGTTCCTTCATCCATCCAGTAAATGTTTTGAATATCTACTATGTGTCAGGAACTGTGCTAGGGGCTGAGGATGCAGCTCAGGATATAAGAGGAGACACAGCCCTGTCTTTAAAAAGCCTATGAGCTAGTTGGAGATGTAAATGTCTATTTCCAAATGAGTTGACCATGAAGTAGACTTGGAAATCCCTGGGGGATCCCAGCCTCTTATCAGAGCCAGTAGATCCAAGCCCCATGAGTCTGATGCACTTTTAGTTTCTCCCCAGGATTTCCTAGGTTATAGATACCTTTGTATCTCCTGTTGAGAAGAAAAGAAGGAACCACCAGTGCTTACCCCAACCTGGGTGCAGCTCAACTGTTTTGGCTTAGCTCTTTGCAAGCTGCTCTGCCCTCTGTGAGAATCAGGGAAGAGGTCAACATGCCACTCCATTGATGTCCCTGGGCTGATGGACCAGTAAGTTTTGGAGGACAGTCTTAATAGTGATGTATGCCTGTAGGTTAATGTAAAGATACATCCATAATGCTTGTGGAAGGTAAAAACCACCAAAGATCTTTATGTGGAAACCTGGCAGGCTGGTGGCCTACGAGTCCTATCACTGGGGTGCTGAGTCATGAAAACAAGACAGCAGTCTTCTAAATGGACAGAATAATGACTTTTGAGGACAGTTTTGGTTCTCCCCAAATCCTGGGTATGGCACTGATTGTGATGTCCTCTACACAGGGACAATAGTGGAGTCCTTTGCCTTGGGGCTCTAAGTAGTCAATGTTGTAGAGGGAGTTGTAAGCGCGCGCGCGTGTGTGTGTGTGTGTGTGTGTGTGTGTGTGTAACTGCATGTAACACCATGTGTGCCCATGTTGTTCATGGTTCTCAAGTAGGACTGACACTCACCTCTGATGCATTTTGGTCCTAGTCCAAGGAAGTTTTAGATCCAAGAAATGTTTACTGAACCCCTACAAAGTTCCAAGCCTTTTACTTTATACTTTGACACATTTTATATCATTTACTCTTTAACAATAATCCTTTAAGGTAGGAATTATCTGCATTGTACAGATGAGAAAACAATTGAAAAGAGGTTCATTGATTTGCTCAAGTATATCATACAGCTTTGTTAAAAAAAACACTCATTCACAATACTCTTAGCTGAGGACTGTCTGTGTTGGTTGCTTATCTTACAGTATTTCTTGTTTCCTCCTCTACTGGAGCCATGGCTCCCCTTATACAAGCTCCCTTATTTCTTCTCTTTTCACTAGCCCTCATGGGCTTTCTTTTTTTTTAATACTGCATTTAATAGCACAAAAAATCACGAATACAAAGAAACTGGCAAAGGTGTTTGTCAATGAGATATCCCTGCCTCCTCCACTTTTCTGCTTTCATACCCATGTATGTAATGGGCTACATTTGTATAAACTTTTCATTTTCCCCTCAAACATAGAACTGTTATGATTGGTCAGTTGAAGCTGAAACACCCATGGAGAAAGATGTTTTACAGTTACAAGGGCACAAAACCCCCCCACTCCACCCCCCTCCCACCCCACACTTTCCCACACAATCTTTTGGAGGAATATAGGATATGTACCAGTGTCAGGATCTCCCTGCCTTCCTCACCAGAACATTCCTGCCATTTAATTTTCTTTTCAATGATTGTTTAGACTAGAGCCTCTTCTCCCACCCCTCCTACTTCTTTTCCAATCAGGGCCTCTTAGACACTGGGTACTGTTCAATTCTTACTCTGTCAGGCCCATGGGCCACGCAAGTAGTCCTTTAAATCTCGATGCCAGTTGTAGCATAGGTGTTGTCATCTTCATTTCAGGTAGGTCTGTGTGTCACTTCAGTAGGCTTGTGTATTCATTTCTTTTACTTTTTCTGATTCATGTTCCAGGACCTGTTTGTGATAGAACAGTAAATACCCTTCACTGTCTAGAACGTCCTTAATACTGGCCTTGGTGATAACAGCATCATCACACTTGAACCACTGGTCCTTGTGGTGCCGGATGAAGCTGGTGTAGTGGCCACTCTCCAAAGTTCCTTGGTGATTAACCACAGCAAACAAGGAATACTTATTCTCATCGTTTCCACTACTGGTTGGCAGCTGCAACTGTCCATTCATCCTGCCCTCTTTACTCGAAGCCATAAATGGTGTCATATCCAGCTCCAGAGGAAAGGATATGTATGTAGTGATCTTGCGCCTCTGTTTAGCCGAGTGTTCGAATCGTTTGAAATGAAAACAGGCAACAACAGGTAACTTATTCATCATGAGCTGTTTGGTAGATTCCTGGTAACTTTGACAACTACCGCACTTGATTTTGGCACTGCTTCCTAGGTGCTCTGGCCTTGTAAACCTTCGCAAGCAGTCTGTGAGCGTGGTGGTTCCTGGTATGTGGCTTTCTCCATTCACACTGCTCTCCCTCCCTGGGCTCATGGGCCAGAAGGAGGTACAAGAACCAGGCAAGTCCAAACTGATGTCCCAGCATGGGTCTATCGTGGTGGAGACACCATGGCAGGCTTGACAGGTGACATCGGACTGCAGGCCACCTGTGAAGATTTGGTCTATGATGCAGTTACAATGGTTGGGATTGTTGGCAGCCTTCCCAACATCATCACCTTTGCAGTGCCGGTGCAGGACATCTAGCGCTGCAATGAGAAACTCGTGGGCATCCTGTTGCCTGTACCCTGCTAAATGACGTGCGTGTATCCATACCAGGTGCAGTAATTTATAGGGAACATGAGGAGAAGGGTTTCCAGAATACAACTCCCGAAAAAGTGAAGACATCTCACAGACCAGACACAACTCCGGACTTGGCATTTCACATCTGTGCCTGTCAGAGAGAAAGAAATCTCTCAAGATTGGAGTGTGGGTAAGGGCCTGGACGATGCAGTTCATAAAGCACGTGTTGCCAAGATTGATTAGTCCTCTTAAACCAATGGTGAAGCTGGAGGTGATTCTTCTTCTCCTCGGGTTGTGTCCCAACAGTTCTAACTCGGGTTTGGTTGTCTCCCAGGTTGGGTACTTCTCCCCGAAGCCAGGCACTGAACACTGCTGGTAAGAAACCTCGGTTGAGGTGGAAGCTTGTAATTTCAAGGCTTCTCCTTGCTCTTCTTTGGCAATTTGCTCAATGTCTTTGTCATATACATAGTCCTTACACATAAAGCAGTATATACCTCCATAGTAAAGGTCTACAGCTAAGTTGTGTTGTTTCGTCTGGGCGTGCTCATGAATGTGTTTCTCCGTGAAGCAGCCAAAGAAGACACAGGAAAGGCAAGAGTGGAGTCTGTTCAGGTGGGTGCCACACACATGGCAGATGCACGACTTTGCCTTGCTTTTCCTGGTCTCCGGGGTTCTACACCACACGAAGCACTGGTAGATCACCCGCAATCCCTGCCTCCAGTTCTCTCCCACCTTAAAGCTGTTCACGTGGGAACAGCCTGGTGGACCCACAGCGAAATCCACATCCAAGCATCCGCCCCCAGGGCCGCGCCGGGGCCGGGGACGGGGCGGGGGCCGTGGCCTAGGCTGCGGTGGGGTACGAACTCGGGTCTGAGGCCGCGGCCGAGGTCGGCGGCGGGGGGCACGACTGCGCCGCGGAGAGGGATCGGGGGCCCGCGGGGGATCGGAGGGAAGGGAAGGGGGAGGAACCTCTTCGCTGTTGCCGCCGCCACCGCTGCTCCGGGTTGGGTTCTCATCCTCCAGCTCCTGCTTCGGCTTCTGCTCTGCCTCCCTTACCGGCTCGGATTCGAGCTCCAGCTTGAGCTCAACCCGGCGGCCAGGACCCTCCTCCGGCTCCACCTTCCCGGTAGCGTCCACCTTCCCCGCTGCCTCCACCTTCCCGGTGGCGTCCACCTTCTCCACCGCCTCCACCTTCCCCTCCACCTTCGCCTCTGTCTCCACCTTTCTCTCCGCCTTCTCCGCCGCCGTCTCCGCCGTCTCCGCCTCTTCTACCTCCTCCGCCTCCACTGGCTGCGGCTCCTCCCCCTGATCACTGGGTTCGGGCGGCCACTGGGCGTGGCGGCGCGGGGGCCACGCAGACCTGGGGTGTCCCCCGCCCGGCCTGAGGGTGCGCGGTGGCTGTGGCAGCTGGACCCAAAAGGGACTTTCACTGAAGGAGGGGCGGCGGAAGCAGGCGACGCCTCCGGGATCCTCCCGCCGAAGCCCCCTAGCGGAGGCCGCTTCTGCAGCCAGGCCCGGTTTCCTTTAATTCAATATTTCCCAAACTTGCTTGTTCCCGAGAATCACGTGGGGAGTGTGTTAAAATTACAGATTCCTCGGCAACACCCGCTAACCCACTGAATCAGAATCTCGAAGGGAGGTGCTCCGGAACCTGTGTCTTTAACTAGGGCCCGAGAGGATTCTTATGATCAGGCAAGTTTGGGAAACACAGCTCTAATTCATTGAGGCTGGCGGGAAGGGGGGCGGGGACCGCGCAGTCTCTTTAAGGCGCTTCCAGTTCTTGGCTCCAATCGCAGCTCTGACCCCCTTCGTCGTCTCCTCCCCACTCCTCGTCCTTCCCTCGGTCCAGGCGGCTTTCCCCAGCACTGCGGGGCCGGGGACACCGAGATAACCAAGTCCAGAAATGTCTCTGGGGCTGTGAAATGTCCCCTCGGAGGCCAGGTCCCGAAGAGCGCAGTCAGGAGCTATGATAGAACATCATCTCTGTGGCTGAGCCTGCCCTCTGAGCCAGTCCCATGCTCCCCTTCCACCTCAGGTTCTGCCCCCCCCCGTCCCCCTTAGCCCAATGAAGCCCCAGATCCATTCTGGGACCGGCCTGGACCTTAGACTCCCAAGGCCGCTGGACCTGAAGAGGCACGTCCCTTTGCCCATTTATCGGCGTTCCGCAGAAGCTGTGCCTGCTCCTCGCCTCTTCCTCTGGACTCCCAAAGCGATTGGACTTCTGGCCCAACAGATGCTGAGCAGCTGGGGGAGGGAGGGGAGAGAGAGCGCGGCATCAGGAGAGACCAGGCACAACAAAGCCATGCTTACAGTTGGCACCTCGCCTATGGCTGAGAGAGAGGCCGGAACTACAGGACCACACCACAAGACCCTCAAGCACTAGCAGGTGGGAATTGCAGGGGGAGCGGAGGGGGGGGGGAGGGCGGAGAGAGTAGGCCTGGGTCTGAGAGCTACTGCTGGCAATGGGTAGCAGCACTACCGGTCGGCCACAGGAGAACTGAGCTCAGAACAGGTGTCTCAGATCTTGGGCATGTTGGGGGACGTCGTGGAGGAGCCACAGGTGCTGGACCCAGGGAGGACAGCTCAGGGCTGGCGTCAGGATAGGACTCAGAGGACAAGTATTAACCATTTTTGGAGGATCAGGGGAGAGTGTGTTCTAGGAAGAGTCAGTCCCTGATTCCTGTACGCACCGCTGGGATTGTGGGGCTATACTGCTGGATGATACCCTGGCAGAGTTCTTGGTTAGCATGGTATCTTAAAGATATGTGAGCCCGGCCAGTGTTGCTCAGTGGTTGCGCATCAACCTGGCCCCTTCCTTCAGGCAGGAGGGGTGCTGAGGCTTCCAAGGGTTAGCAGTATGAATTGCTTGTCAGGAATCAGGAGCCCTGAGGATAGGGTGCCTGGTTCCCATACAGCTGAGGTCCCCAGAGCTGCCCTGGTGCCTCCCCTTCCTAAGCCAACTCTTGCTTCAATTCCTTGAAGCACCACAGCATCTTTCCAATAAATCCTGCCCTTTGTGACCTGCAACCAGAGGAACTGCAACTAGTTCAGCCACTGATGGATTCCTGCTCCTGTTCTTGCTGCTAAAAATGACAAAGGTAATGGAGGGGTGGAGACCAGGAGGTACTCTCATCCCACCTCCACAGAAAAACAGACATCAAAGAGAACTAGATCTCTGTGTACCTGGGACTGTCTACTACTGAAAACACCATGGCAACCCAACTGCCTTACTGATCAACTTCCTGCAGAAGCTTTCTGGTCCAGCATGTTCTGGAGGGTGGCGGGGGGGGGGGGGGACCCTACCATCATTCACTGGACAAGTATCTATTCAGCTCCAATCCAGAGCCAGGTGTTATACGAGGAGCTGTGGACACAGCACTGAAGGATACAAACTTGCCCAGTGCCAGAATCAGGACTGGGAAGTATCTAGGTCACCAGCAGACAAGAGGCACCAAAATCAAAAGAATCAAGAAAAATATCAGAAACAGTTTGATATTCTTTTTAAACAGTTTTCCTCCTTGGAAAAGTTAGAATTTTGTTGTGCTTCTTTACATTCCTTTCCTGATTGCATGTTGCTTTTGCTCTGAATCACATATAAGGGTGTCAGCATAATCTTTTTTTTCCTTTCTCACTTCCTTTTTATTTTAACTACTAGAGGCCCAGTGCACGGATTCGTGCAATGGTGGGGTCCCTCAGCATGGCCTGGACCCTCTCACAATCCAGGACCCCTCAGGGGTTGTCGGAGGCCCGGTGCATGAATTCGGCCTGATACCCACAGGCCAGGCCGAGGGACCCCCCACCAGTGCACGAATCCATGCACCTGGCCTCTAGTATGCATATAAGATCTTTGGTTAATCTCTTCTGGTCCTCCCCTGTCCCCCTTTCCCTCTGAGATTCATCAGTCTGTTCCATGTTTCCATGCCTGTGCTTTGAGTGTCTGCCCCCTGGTAGTCAGTGCATGTCATAGCTACGTTGAATGGTGGAACAGTAGCCAGTTGCTTAGGCTTTTATAGATAGGACTAGAGGCCCGGTGCACAAAAATTTGTACGCGGGGTCGGGGGGGTCCCTCAGCCCGGCCTGTGCCCTCTCTCAGTCTGGGACCCCTCGAGGGATGACCACCTGTTGGCTGAGGCCTGCTCCCTGGGGGATTGGGCCTAATATGGCAATCAGACATCCCTCTGGCAGCCTGGCAGCCCTTGGGGGATGTCCACTTGCCAGCGGGGAGCAGACCTAAGCTGCAGTCGGACATCCTTAGCGCTGCTGAGGAGGCAGGAGAGGCTCCCACCACCACCGCTGTACTGGCAGCCATCAGCCTGGCTTGTGGCTGGGCAGAGCTCCCCCATGTGGGAGCACACTGACCACCAGAAGGCAGCTCCTGCATTGAGCGTCTGCCCCATGGTGGTCAGTGTGTGTCATAGTAACCAGTCATTCCCAGTCTTTCTGCTGTTAGGGACAATTTGCATATTACCCTTTTACTATATAGGATAGAGGCCTGGTGCACAGGTGGGGGCCAGCTGGTTTGCCCTGAATGGTGTCCCGGATGAGGGTGGGTGTCCCACTGGGGTGCCTGGCCAGCCTGGATGAGGGCCTGATGGCTGTTTTCAGGCTGCTCGCACCCCGGTCAGGGTGGGGGTCCCCACTGGGGTTCCTGGCCAGCCTGAATGAGGAGCTGATGGCTGTTTTCAGGCTGCCCGCACCCCCTTTATGATGGGGGTCCCCACTGGGGTGCCTGGCCAGCCTGGATGAGGGGCTGATGGCTGTTTTCAGGCTGCCCGTCCCCCCTTCAGGGTGGGGGTCCCCATTGGGGTGCCTGGCCAGCCTGGATGAGGGGCTGATGGCTGTTCTCAGGCTGCCTGCACCCCCTTCAGGGTGGGAGTCCCCACTGGGGTGCCTGGCCAGCCTGGATGAGGGGCTGAGGGCTGTTTTCAGGCAGGCCAAGCCTGCAACTGAAGCTCCCAGTCTCTCCTTTTTTTCTTTTCTTTTTTTTTACTCGGATTTATTTACCTTCTGTAATTGAAACTTTGTTGCGGCTCCAGCTCCGAGGCAGGCTGGCTGAAAGCAGGTATCTGGGGTTTGTTTAGCTTCTATAATTGCAACATTGTTGCTTAGACTGGAGCTCAGAGCCCGGCTGCGGCAGGCAGGGAACCTTGGCTTCCTCCATCACTGGAGCAAGCAAGCCTCATGTTCGCTTCAGCTGTCTGGCTGCCAGCCGCCATCTTTGTTGACAGTTAATTTGCATATCGCCCTGATTAGCCAATGGGAAGTGTGGCAGAGGTATGGTTAATTACCATGTTTGTATATTAGTAGATAGGATAGATAGATAGATAGATGGTTCTTGATTTGAAGAAAGTAAGTTTGATAGTTTCTAAAAGGGCACAATATAATATAATCAGGGAGACAAATACCAGTATATATGGTATATAATTGCCTTTGGATTCCTCTAGTATTTTTATGGTTTCCGTCTTACATTTAAGTTCTTTGTCCATTTTGAGTTTATTTTTGTGTATGGTGTAAGTTGGTGGTCTAGTTTCATTTTTTTGCATGTATCTGTCCAATTTTCCCAACACCATTTATTGAAGAGACTGTCTTGACTCCATTGTATGTTCTTGCCTCCTTTGTCAAATATTAATTGAGCATATTGGTTCGGGTCGATTTCTGGGTTCTCTATTCTATTCCATTGATCTATATGTCTGTTCTTGTGTCAGTACCAGGCAGTTTTGAGAACAGTGGCTTTGTAATACAGCTTGATATCTGGTATTGAGATCCCACCTACTTTGTTCTTTCTCAGGATCACTGCAGCTATTCGGGGTCTTTTTTTATTCCAGATGAATTTTTGGAGAGTTCGTTCGAGGTCTGTGAAATATGCTGTTGGTATTTTAATGGGAAGTGCGTTGAATTTATAGATTGCTCTGGGTAGTATGGATATTTTACTGATGTTGATTCTACCAATCCATGAACATGGTATGTTCTTCCATCTGTTTATGTCTTCCTCTATCTCTTTTTTCAGCGTCCTGTAGTTTTCTGAGTAGAGGTCTTTTACCTCCTTAGTTAAGTTTATTCCTAGGTATCTTAATTTTTTTGGTGCAATGGTAAATGGGATTTTTTAAAAATTTATCTTTCTGAAAGTTCACTATTGGTGTATAGAAATGCCATTGATTTCTTGGCATTTATTTTGTATCCTGCTACATTGCCAAATTCATGTATTAAGTCTAATAGTTTTTTTGATGGAGTCTTTAGGGGTTTTTTATGTACAATATCATGTCATCTGCGAGTAAGGACAGTTTTACTTCTTTTCCAATTTGGATGCCTTTTATTTCTTCTTCTTGTCTAATCGTAATGGCTAATACTTCCAGTACTATGTCGAACAGGAGTGGTGAGAGTGGGCATCCCTGTCTTGTTCCTGTTCGTAGGGGAAATGGTTTTAGTTTTTGCCCATTGAGTATGTTGTTGGCTGTGGGTTTGTCATATATATGGCTTTTATTATGTTGAGGTATGATCCTTCTATTCCCACCTTGCTGAGAGTTTTTATCAAAAATGGGTGTTGGATTCAATTGGTTGCTTTTTTTGATCCTTTATATACATACATTTTCATTCTGAGAAAGTAGATCTACTAATCCTAGAACATTATCTAACAATCTTTTTGATGCCTAGTGCTTAAATTTGTCTGGAGTCAGTCCTGGGCAAATGGAAACCATCTCTATCTCACAAAGACTCAACCCAAGGCTAGCAGAAGGGGCTGACCTAAGGCGAGACCCCTCCTCATTACAGTCACAGCACCTGGGATTGAATACAACTCTGACCACAAGGTGGCAAAAGAGTATATTATACTCCCTTGAATGTTTGTTTTGTATGTTTGTACAAAACTACTGGCTTATATAAAAATACTCTAAATATTTTTTAGCTCTGCCAGTGTGGCTCAGTGACTGAGGGTCAACCCATGAACCAAGAGTTTACCAGTTCAGTCCACTGTCAGGGCGCATGACCTGGTTGTGGGCTTGATCCCCAGTAAGGGGCATGCAGGAGACAGCTGATCAATGATTCTCATCATTGATGTTTCTATCTCTCTTCCTCTTTCTCTAAAATTAATTAAAAAATTTAAATTATTTATAAAAATATATATTAACATTGTGCTCTACACATTGAGACATCTAAAATTTTGCATCAAAAATGTTAGTTAACTGGAAATAATGTGATCTCTGAAAAATATTGACATTCACAAAACTGTTACATCACAATTTCACATGAAACCTAAATACCTTAATGATTTGAGAGCCACCATCATCTGTTTTAAAAATTCATAGTTGCCAAAACCGGTTTGGCTCAGTGGATAGAGCGTCGGCCTGCGGACTGAAGGGTCCCAGGTTCGATTCCGGTCAGGGGCATGTACCTGGGTTGCGGGCATATCCCCAGTGGGAGATGTGCAGGAGGCAGCTGATCGATGTTTCTCTCTCATCGATGTTTCTAACTTTCTATCTCTCTCCCTTTCTCTCTGTAAAAAATCAATAAAATATATTTTTTTAAAAAAATTCATAATTAAGCTCTTCTTTGATAGTTAGAAGTTGTATGTTTTTCCTCTTCTCCCTGAGTTCTTAATTCCATTCTATTATAAGAGAATTTTGTCCCAATAATATATATTTTTTACTTGAAATTATTTTATTGATTATCCTATTTCCCTGCAGCAAAATATACATATAATTTTTTTTGCTATTTAAATTCTTTTTAATGTTCCTGTGATCCTAAAGCTCTAAGTAAGTGCTGTTTAAAAATTTACTCTTGCTTGCCCTGGCTAGTGTGGCTCAGTTGGTTGGAGTGTCATCCTGTACACCAAAAGGTAGTGGGTTCGATCCCCAGTCAGGGCATGTCCGGGAGGGGTTGGGGGGTAGCAAGTGATTGATGTTTCTCTCTCCCACTTCCTCTCTCTAAAATAAACAAATAAATTTTTATTTTTGCTTGTGTTATCATGACAATTAGTATTAGAATACAATGGATCGAAATATTGTAAATATTTTACAAAAATTGAAAGGTAATTGTTAAACATCAAAGAAAAAGAATTACTAGAGATAGATAAGTCTTTGTTTTAATTTAGTGGGTGTATCCATGGATAAATATTGCCTATTGGTAGAATTAGGCAAGATTCAGCATCAATACTCTTCCTACTTTTTGCTTTGTTAAACGATAGCACACAGAAACCTGATTTATATAAATAAGTCAATGGGAATGGACATTTTGTTTTAGCAATGTCACTCAAGTCTTTGAATTCCTTTGCAGATATTTTAGGGAAATATTATAATATGGTATTTCTTCAAAAAAAATTTCATGATTTATCAGCTGACAGCAACATGGGGTTCTCCTTCCATTTTATTGGAAGCCATCTAAGTTGCAAAAGGATTTGACACACACCCCCCATTCAGTTGTTAGAGCAATTTATTTCTTCATCATTGATAGCAATGTTTGGAACTGTCTCTCTGACACCCTGAGGATTTTACACTGCAGGGCAGTGCACACAGGAAACAGTTGAGATGAGTACAAGATATGCTTTTCTATTGAAAGTGCAAAAAGGACTGTTTTGAAAAGGGAGATGGAAAATAGAGAGCCAGCTTGATTCCTCCACCACAATTGTGTTTTCTGGCAGATCAATTTTTTAGAAAATATAAAATACAAAACTTGAGAATGTAGACATTGATTCCCTTAAAACTCTACGTGCTTTATGTACCTCGTGGAAAGTCTTCCTGTACCCCCTAGGTAATGCACACTCCACTTTTTTTGGGGGGGGGCACACTCCACTTTTAAGGTTGCTGGTTTATATTTATTATAAAAGTAATGTGTATAATATTTGTGGTTTTAAAAATGGTATATAAGAGGGCACAATATGAAAAGTTAAACCTCTTCTCTCCCCTGCCAATCACACCCAGTTCTATTCCCCTAAAATAACCACTTGTTAATAGTTTCTCACGTATCCTTTGAGAAATTTTCTAGCAAATACAAACATGTTTTTACCTGTATCCTTTTATGAAATAGAAATGAGACTGTAATAAACAGATTGATCTACACTTTAGCAGTTGTATATTGGATACCAGGCAGTGCTCTCTTAGTTGACTTACACATCCAGTGCAATGCCAAAAAAGATTCCAATGACTTTTTTTGGAGGGAGGGAATTTTACAAATTAACATGGAAGAATAAAAGGTATTTTCCCTTTCCTATTTTCTCCTTCTTCCTCACAGAAATGAAGATTTAATGGCTGTAGGTGAGTAGCCATCTTATAGTAAAAAAACTGATTGCCTCTAGATCTATTCTTACATGAGAGAAGAATGCCATATTTTACATCTTGTCATGTTTCAACATCTCTGAAATCATTGGAGGACAGTTTAATGATTATATTTACAGCATCTTTTTCTTTTTTGGTTGTACATAAAATAATGGTGTGTCTTACAGCCAATAGTGTCTTAGGATCAGTATAACACTGGAAACATCATCCTGTTTGAGCCTTTGTTATTTCCATTCCGGTTATATGTATCACTACCATTCCTAAGTGATAACAGGCTTTCTATTTTACTCCTAGTGAAGTCCAAAGTCCTTTTCCTGGCCTTTAAAGCCCTACAGCAGTGGTTCTCAACCTGTGGGTCGCGACCCCTGTGGGGTCGAATGACCCTTTCACAGGGGTCGCCTAAGACCATCGGAAAACACATATATAATTACAGATTGTTTTGTGATTAATCACTATGCTTTAATTATGTTCAATGTGTAACAATGAAAATACATCCTGCATATCAGATATTTGCATGACGATTCATAGCAGTAGCAACATTACAGTTATGAAGTAGCAACAAAAATAATTTTATGGTTGGGGGTCACCACAACATGAGGGACTGTATTAAAGGGTCGTGGCATTAGGAAGGTTGAGAGCCACTGCCCTACAAAATCTGGCCTTGGTCTCTTAGACCTCACTTGTTATTAACTCAGCCTTGCCTCAAACAAACTAGATCTAGTGCTGCTCCTTGAATAAGCTAAGCTAGCTCCCACTTCCAAGCCTATCCCCCTATTGTTTCCTCTGCTTGGAAAGCTCTTCCCCTAGAAATTCTCATGATTTCCTTCGTTACTTCTTTAGATTGTTGCTTAAATGTCACCTTGTCACAGAGTCCTTCCTTAGCCTCTGTATACAATAAGATTCCATCTCTGCTTTATTTTTCATCAAAACACTATCACCACACGATATACTAAATATTACACACACATAAAAATTATTATAATGTAAATTCCATGAGAGTAAGATGTTCATTCACTATTCTATTCCCAATCAAAAGATTGAGCATCTGTGCCATCAAAGTCAGAAAAGGGAGGCCCTGTCGGGTGTGGCTCAGTTGGTTGGAACGTTGTCCTGTACACCAAAAGGTGGCTGGCTTGATTCCCTCAGATAGGAGGCAACCAACAGATTTTTTTCTCTTTCTCCCTTCCTCTCTCTAGAATCAATTTTATAAAAGTTAGGAAAGGAGAGGATTTAAAAAGTGGAGCTGAAAAAATATTCAAAGAAATAACAGCTGAAAATTTCCCAAATGACATAAACCTATAGGTTTAAGAAGCTGAACAAACCCCAAACTGTATAAATAAAAAGAAATCCATGCTATATGAACATGCTTCTTCATTCACAAAAAGTGATTTGTATAAATTAAATATAACCCCCATGTCAGCTATCCTGTCTGGGACTCTGCTATTTCTTGGCCACCATATGTTGTCCTTCTGGGACAATGAGCCTGATTGGCCAATGTTCATCTTGGCCACTAAGAGCCATCCTGCTGGGAGGGATGAAATGGGGAACTGGTTTCATGAAGTCACACTGTAGATGAGCTCAGGCAAGGTGTTTAACCTGAATCTTACAACCTAGAGTTGAAAGCAGTAGAAGATTCAGGTGCTTTGCTTTCGGTCTACCATCATATAGGCCTCTATGACTTATTTAAAAAAAATAAGAATTTCATTTCTCTAGTTATAAATTCATTCTTTTAAAAATTATTTTAGTTTTTCAATTACAGTTTGCATTCAACAAAATATTATTATTTTTGAGTAGAAATGACAGTGACAGCAGATTATAATTAGTCAGGCCTCAAGTCAGCAAATACAGGGTGGGGCAAAAGTAGGCTTACAGTTGTGAGTACATAAAACAGAGTTTATTCTTGTATTATTATTTATTAATTATTGTATTATTTTCCATATGAACTACTGCAAGCCTACTTTTGCCCACCTCTGTATATTGGGAAGACCTTTGACGTAATTGTGAAGACCTCTAATATCTTCACATTGTCAGTATGTATTTGGGGAGCTGTAACTATGGCAGAAAAAATCTGCTACCAATAAATGTGACATGGAGGGAATCCACCAACCTGGGGGATTTTTGGAGAGTATTTTACTAAGAGTGGATTTATCAACTGGGATGGGGTTTCTTAAGAAAGATTTGTTCCTAGTATAAGCTCACTTTACTTAAGAATTAAGAAAGATTGTGAAGGAAGGGGCAGAAGATTCTGGAACTATATTCTCTTGGGTGAAAACCATGTTATCCCTAGTGCAGCAGCAGGAAGCCAGTAAGGTTAAAAACAAAAAGAAGGAGATTACCAGCATTTGTGACAGTTTTCCCTTTTCAAGAAGTGGAAAGAAAAAGCAGTGACAATCTAAAAAATGTGTGGTACAGTGCTGACCTATTTTTCTGTGGACAGATGAAAGTGGCAGGCCAGTTAGTTTCAGTCCTAAAGGTTAAAGGGCAATGGCTATAACAAATGGAAAACTGTGGAAAGATGGAAAGATAGTCACAGTGACTCACTGAGGACTCTGCTTTAAGAAGTAAATAGAAAGAATCTGTCTGAAAGTGATGAGGTATTTGAGGAGTGCCAATGCAAGGGACAAGCCCCTATCATTAGGGTGCACCCACCGCCATTTGACCTTTAGTAAGAGGGCAAGTCTGCACATGAGGCTGTTAAGATGACTCAAACAAGAAAGATGATTTGCAAGGCATAAAATAAACCTACAAGAAGGAGCTGGGACAAAGCAGCCTGGGGCAACCAAAAAAAAAAAAAAAAAACCCTACCCTGCTCAGCCATCCACCCACCCTGAAGTGTGATAGCCATTTATCATTGAAAATCTTGAAGTCCAATGAGTCCAACAATATTTTCAAGGCCATGAAAATGTCATAAGAACTGAAAAGTTTTCCAAATGGCTAATGGAGGTGAGCTAAGGTAAGGGGCAACAAAACACTGGAGAGAAGAGGCAGCTGTAGGAGGCTTTGCTCAGACAGTTGATATGGAGATATGTAGAAGGAGATGAGAAAACATACAGGGAGCATTTAGGAATTGGATCAATTAGAAGGCAATGGGAGGAGGGAGAGAGAGAGGAGAGAGAGAGAGAGAGAGAGAGAGAGAGAGAGAGAGAGAGAGAGAGAAAAGAAGAAGAAGAAGAAGAAGAAGAAGAAGAAGAAGAAGAAGAAGAAGAAGAAGAAGAAGAAGAAGAAGAAGAAGAAGGGAGGAGGGAGGAGAGAGGAGAGAGAGGTATCCTCATGAGAATCATGAGGAAGATATTTTGCTGGTCATCACAAAGGCTAGATGCTGGATAGTCATACCATTCAATTAGTATGGAACCCCTGGGTTTCCCAGCCCCAGTAATAACAACAAACACTCAAAAAACAATTGAGCCCTATGGCCAGTTTTCCTCAATGGATAGAGCGTTGGCCTATGAACCAAAGGGTCCTGGGTTCGATTCTAGTCAAGGGCAGGTACCTCAGCTGTAGGCTTCTCCCAGGCCTGGGTCCTGGTCGGGGAATGTATAGGAAGCAACCAATTGATGTGTTTCTCTCACATCAGTATTTCTTTGTCTTCCCTTCTCTCTTCTACTCTCTCTAAAAATCAATGGAAAAATATCCTGAAGTGAGAATTAAAAAAAAAAAAAATCTTGAAAATTCAGCACTTGGATCCTATAATGTGAAATATGGAAAGATTATATGACCTTCCAATTAGTATAACCAAAAGAACTAGAAAGTCAGAACAAAATAGTTGGGGCTGAATACTTTCTAGAAACCATCTAGAAAACAAACTTTTGGTGGTGAACTAAAGGCTTAGGGATGGTGAGTCCTGCAACAAACCAATAGTATTTACCTCTTCTTAGAGACATGGGCCAGTGGAATATCCAGTATTTGATGAACTCTATTTGGCACCACCTATGCTATTCTTCCTATTAGAGAAGAAGGAAGTCTGACATAAGTTAGGTACACAGACTCTGGAGCCATCATTTCCAGTATTCAAATCTTATCTCTGCCATTTCCTAGCTATGAGAACTTGGGCAGATTATTTAACATCTCTGTGTTTTAATTTTTTCATCTGTAAAAATAGATATAGCAATAACCATTACTCCATTTTAGCATTGTTGTGAGTGGTGACTTTGTAAATGTAAAATGACTCATAACAAGCAATAGCTCTTATAAACATTATTTTTTATTTATTATTATTTTCATTTTGCTAGGGGCCCAAAGTATAAAGTAGGTGGAGAAATAAGAATTGCGGACATTGGATGCCTTGGCCAAATCGTGCAATAAGACTCTAAACTATTAAGACTTTAGAACCAGAAACCTGAGCTGGATCCTCTTCTCTACATTTTTGTTCCCAGCCAATACAACTTGAAGGAGGGCTAGGAACATCCCTCTCTGATGGGTAGGTCCCAAGTTTCCCTTTTATATGTCAGGAAACTCCTGTCATAACTAACCTAATTCAGCATAGGGATCTGTATTAGTCTCCCAGGACTACCATAATGAATTGCCACAAAGTGGATGGTTTTAAACAACAGAAATTTGTTCTGTCTTAGTTCTGGAGGATAGATGTTTAAAATCAAGGTGTCTGAAGTGCCATGCTTTCTCTGAGGGCACTAGGGGAGAATCTGTTTCATGCCTTTCTCTTAGCTTCTGGTGTTGCTGGCAATCCTTAGCATTCCTGGCTTGTAGACACGTCACTCCAATCTCTGCCTTTGTTGCTACATGGCATTCTCTCTATGTGTCTCTGTGTCTCTTCTATTCTTATAAGGAGAGCAGTCATATTGGATTAAGTGGCCACCCTAATGACCACATCTGCAAAGAGCCTATTTTCAAATAAGGTTACATTCACAGATAATTGGGAGTAAGGCTTCAACCCCTGACAGGATCTAAGACAAGAAACATTTTAGTATACCTGAAACCATGATGCTGTCACATATATTGGATGGTGGAAAGAAGTAAATGTTAAAGGGAAGGACTAGTTTTCTACTTGCCTAGAATGTTCCCTGCAATGATTCTAAACCAGTCACTCTAAGAATTTTTTTTCAGAAGACTTCTAGTTGAGGGCATAACTTTAGGTAAACTTGAAAAACACTGCTCAAGGTTGACTCTTCTCAGTGGTAGTTTACAGCTACTCTTGTTGAACTGAGGTCATTCCAATTATGTAGGAAGATGTCCCCATCAATGGGAACCATCCAATTAAAATATTTTGCTGCTAAGGCAAGATGGGTACTTCCAACTAAGAAATGACATGGAAAATAGAAAACCTCACAGATATGAATGAGCAGTCACACATATCTAACATCCCCAGCCCTGTGGACATTGTAGAGAGAATGAATCAGGTTGAAAGGTTGAACTGCCTAAGTGTCTAGTTTGGCTAAACCCTTCCCATTTAGTTTGACTAGCCTGAGGAAGCAAAAACCATACATATTAAGGCCTGACTGACAAGTTTTGTGTAGGCCTTAATACACTGGGGGTCCAAGAGTGGGAGTCAGATATAACACACAATTTGGCAAAGAGTTACAATAGTTAATTTGAGGTTTTAATATGTAAAACTATCAGCTATATGGTAAAGTCCAGGTCAGAGCTCTACTCATGCCAAAGAGAAAGCCTGAGAATTAATTGAGAATTAGTCATGGCACATTGTCAGGTTCCATTCCTGTTCCCAAACTTGAGTGAGGTGTGGAGGATGAGGGATACATTCTCAATAATGTGTAAGTTCATACTGAATGTATGCAAGTAGGATAATAGGCCCTGGTATATCCATGCATTGCAGTTAAAGAAGCATAGGCAGAAGTCCTCAACCCTTTCCCTGGAGGGTTAAAACCAGAGACAAATGCAAGACTTACTCTTAGAATTCCATCTGTAATGGACATAAAAATGTACCACTGAGGATAGAGCATCGGCCTGAGGACTGAAAGGTCCCAGGTTCGATTCCAGTCAGGGGCATGTGTTTGGTTGCGGGCACATCCCCAGTGGGGAGTGTGCAGGAGGCAGCTGATCGATGTTTCTCTCATCGGTGTTTCTAACTCTCTATTCCTCTCCCTTCCTCTCTGTGAAAAATCAATATATATACTTTAAAAAAAATGTACCACTGAGATCTCTTGCTACAAGAAAAATAATTAGCTAATAGCCCCAGTTTCTACCTGACTTGGTCCACCACCATTTTTGTGCCAAGACTATGCTTTCCTCAGGCTACCAGCAGCCATTGACTGAACATGGTGCAAATACTAATGCTGATCCATCCTTGTGGGACACAATGTTCCTCGAAGCCATGTACCTGGCTCAAACTTTCTTTGAACTGTGCTATAGGCTAAGACTCTTTCTAATCAATCCTTCTTTCTTCCCCCTCTCCTTTCACAATATCAGACCTGGATCATAGTCTGAAGGCTCTCTCAGCCTATTTCTGCTTCTTCCTCTTTATAACCCATAGCCATTTCTCCCTATAAATTTCTTGCACATCCAATCCCATCTTGGCATCTGATTCTTGGAGATTTTGAATAGACATGAATGGTACTATTGATGAGATCCAAGAAACCAAATTATCAGGGAGAGTTTGGGGACCAGAATACTCTCCAACTGCTGAACAAAGTGGATGTCATTTTGAGTTGTAGATGGGAACAGATATCCCTTTTCACAAGATGGTGACCCAGATGCTGAAGATTTCACCAGTAGTGACCTGGGGAAATGCCCAGTAGAAGTGAATACCCTTGCAGATATGATGATTCTGGCATTTGAAAGATAGGTCAGTAAGGTTGTCTGATTATTACTAATTTGTATTTATGTCCTACAAAGGGATAATGAGATTGAGGGCTATTAACAAGCAACTATAAATATAATGACTAAGTATAAGAGCCAGAAAATCTTGTTGCTAGCTTATAAAGATGCCCCTTTCTCCTTCAGGAGAAGAGCAGACACATCAATAAAGCAGACTCAGGATTTGATAGTAAGAGCCTCAAGACGGTTAAATGCTCATCTCAGGCAAGTCTGTTACACTAAAGTCGGACCTTTGGTTGAAAAAACCTGAGACCTAAAAAATAGAATGGTGACATCTTGGTTGATACTCCTAAGATGATGGCTCTGTAGATTTCCTTGGACTCATATAAATTGCAGAGGTAACCAACTCTTCCCTAGTAAGAGTTGGCACTTCTCTCATGCTAGAAGATGCCAGTGAGGCTCCACCCCACAAAGCAAATGGCTTCCCTTTCAGGAGCTGCCCTAATATTTTCTCCTAGCTACCAGGCTAATAACCTGGATTAAATCCCAGCATCCAACTGGAGATATGCTCAACCTAATAAGGAAGGAAGTAGATTACATACTGAAGGAGCTGCAAGAATTAGCTAACACATAGTGGAATGAGCCAGGTACTTGGCTCATTGGATTTTAAGGTACTTGATCATGGAAGCTAGAACATAGCATTGAA
The DNA here is from genome assembly GCF_963259705.1 of Myotis daubentonii. NCBI lineage: Eukaryota > Metazoa > Chordata > Mammalia > Chiroptera > Vespertilionidae > Myotis > Myotis daubentonii. Next base: position 5,390,195 of record NC_081861.1, on the reverse strand, counting down.
GAAGAAAGACTTTATCAATTTGAGACTACTTTCTTGGGAGGTGGATTTAACATTTTAGGATTCGGTAAACTCACTGCTAGGGTGTCATAGGCCATGCTGAGTAAAGTGGAAATGTCTACATTGCCTGGAGGATGGTGGAGAAAGGAATAAGGAGGCTGAAGGAATTGGACATGTTGGAATGGATATATCATGTGAGGTCAGAAACACTATCAGATTATGTTCCATGGAAGGCCCAGAAAACTCATTGTTCACCAAAGCCATCAGTAATGTAATGGTGAAAGGGGCAGCAGGATTACTAAGAAATTCAGTAGTGGCTCTCATCTGCTGGCTAGGGCTAACGATAAGAGAAGTGATTACAGAGCTGGGCTCATTAATGTCCACAGGATCATGGAACCTTGAAGTAATAGAGGCGAGGTGGCAGCAATTAACTGCCAGAAACCAGGACCTTGCAGGCACCATAATGACTGACAATACTTTAAGTCAGACGAGGAGCCAATGGGGGCTTGCTGTGTAGGGTGTTGTGGCATACGTAGAAGGCAAAATAGACAGGCAGCCAACAATGGTTCTGCTTAGCATCTACAACCAGAAAAAAAAAATAAGAATAAAGAAAGAAGCTGAGAGAAGTTGCCCCAATAAAAATTGTGACTATAAAGGGATAGCTGGGAGATCTTTGTGGTGATGGAACACTTCCATATCTTGATTGTGGTGCTGGTTATACAAATATATACATGTGATAAAATGCCATTGGATGATCTACAAACATAAAAAATAAACAAGTGCATGCAAAAAAGGTAAAATCAGAGTTAATATCTGTAGTCTAGTTAATTGTATTGTGCCAGTTGATTTCCTGGTTTTGGCAATGCACTCTAAGTTATATAAGATATCCCCATCAGGGGAAACTGGGTGATGAGCACGTAGGACCTCTCTGTACTATTTTTGCAATTTCTTATGAGTCTATAAACTTTTTTCAAAAGTTAAACATAAAGACCTTTGGAACAAACTTCAACACTCAGAGGCATATCAGCATACAGAGTAATGGCAACCCTCAGGCTGGAAATAGTGATCTGCGTAGCTGTGGTTTATTATGAAGCAATAGATACCTGAAACATGGAGAAATTGTTGCAATTCCACATTTTTTTAATGCCGAGCAACATCCAAGTGTATTTTAAGTCCAAAGCAAGGAAGAACTCTACAAGTAGCTGAAACTTTATTATGTTTTCTTATTGAGATAACAGGATTGTTCAACAGGATTGCTTTTCACAAGCCAAGCATGAAACCCATGTCAAAACTTGTAGCTTGCCCGAATAGCTGCAGCGATCCTGAGAAAGAACAAAGTAGGTGGGATCTCAATACCTGATATCAAGCTGTATTACAAAGCCACTGTTCTCAAAACTGCCTGGTACTGGCACAAGAACAGACATATAGATCAATGGAATAGAATAGAAAGCCCAGAAATCGACCCGAACCAAGATGCTCAATTAATATTTGACAAAGAATAAAATAAAATAAAATAAAATAAAATAAAATAAAATAAAATAAAATAAAATAAAATAAAATAAAATATTTGACAAAGGAGGCAAGAACATACAATGGCGTCAAGACAGTCTCTTCAATAAATGGTGTTGGGAAAATTGGACAGATACATGCAAAAAAATGAAACTAGACCACCAACTTACACCATACACAAAAATAAACTCAAAATGGATAAAGAACTTAAATGTAAGACGGGAAACCATAAAAATACTAGAGGAATCCAAAGGCAACAAAATCTCAGACATATGCCAAAGCAATTTCTTCACTGATACAGCGCCTAGGGCATTGGAAACTAAAGAGAAAATAAACAAATGGGACTACACCAAATTAAAAGCTTCTGCACAGCAAAAGAAACCATCAACAAAACAAGAAAGCCCACTGCATGGGAGAACATATTTGCCAATGTTATCACCGATAAGGGTTTAATCTCCAACATTTATAAGGAACTCATACAACTTAACAAAAGGAAGATAAACAATCCAATCAAAAAATGGGCAAAGGACCTAAATGGGCACTTTTCAAAAGAGGACATTCAGAAAGCCAAGAGACATATGAAAACATGCTCAAAGTCACTAATCATCCGAGAGATGCAAATCAAAACAACAGTGAGGTACCATCTCACACCTGTCAGAATGGCAATCATCAACAAATCAACAAATGACAAGTGCTGGAGAGGATGTGGAGAAAAAGGAACACTTGTGCACTGCTGGTGGGAATGCAGACTGGTGCAGCCACTATGGAAGACAGTATGGAGTTTCCTCAAAAAGGTAAAAATGGAATTCCCATTTGACCCCGTGATCCCACTTCTAGGAATATATCCCAAGAAACCAGAAACACCAGTCAGAAAGGATATATGCACCCCTATGTTCATAGCAGCACAATTCACCATAGCTAAGATCTGGAAACAGCTTAAGTGCCCACCAGTAGATGAATGGATTAGAAAACTGTGGTACATCTACATGATGGAATACTATGCTGCTATAAAAAAGAAGGAATTCTTACCATTTGCAACAGCATGGATGGAACTGGAGAGCATTATGCTAAGTGAAATAAGCTAGTCAATGAAGGAAAAATACCACATGATCTCACTCATTTATGGATAATAAAGACCATTATAAACTTATGAACAAAAATAGATACAAAGGCAGAGCAGCCTCGAACAGACTGGCAAACTGCAGCGAGAAGGCCGGGGAGGGTTGGGGGGCAGGAGGCAGGGGGGTAAGAGATCAACCGAAGGACTTGTATGCATGCATATAAGCATAACCAATGGACATAAGACACTGGGGGGTAGGGGAGGCCAGGGGATCGTCAAGGGCGGGAAAAAAAGGAGACATATGTAATACTCTTTGTAATACTTTAAGCAATAAAACAATTAAGAAAAAAATTTTTTCATAACTTAATTTTTAGAATATCCTGCACTGTTGGGGTGTGTGGCCTGTGGGGATCAGCCTGCTCATCCCAGTCTGTAGAGTGGCTGTGGACCCACCCTCTGAGTGGCTGCTCCCTGGTCTGGCATCTTCCGTGGAGCTGGAGCACTAGCTTCTCCAGGGAACCCGGTCAGGGCCAGGCTCAGGGACAATAGCACTGAGGCGGCCGAGTAGGCCTCAGTCCCACGGTGGCCATGAACCTACCTCCCAGCCTCCAGTCAGCCAAGCAGCACTCCCACTGTGGTAGTGCACTGACTCCCAAGGGGGCAGCTCCTGCATTGAGCGTCTGCCCCCTGGGGGTCAGTGCATGTCATAGCCACTGGTCGATTGGTCCTTCCACCATTCGGTCTCTGGGCTTTTATTATATAGGATAATTAATAACGAACTACAACATTCACTAATGACTGATTACTATAATTGTGTTGCATTCATTTTCCTTACGTACCTTACGTGCAGGCGCACCATATCTCTCCACTGATACTAGCAGCAAATATTTTAGCAGCCGGTTGCCACATCATTAGTCTTGTACTGACTTGTTTGGTGTGCATAACAGGAAATATTTTGCTTTCAGAGAAGAAGAAAAATAGATTTGCATTATGCTTATAAATTTGTGCAGTTATTCAGTGTCTGGTAAGTTAATGTTCAAGAAAAAATATTAATTTCTCTTAAAATGTTCTATTATTTTATGTTAACAATGACTCATTTATTTCAACCCTTTGTAATCAGCATGTCTCTATCGAAATAATCCTATGTTTCTATGAAAATTGAAGGTTTTGTGTGTGGTTTTTTTTTTGCGGCACACATAAACTTAAAACTTGTTTATTTGGCCCATGATAGCCTTTGAGTTTGACATACTTGCTGTACAGGGCTTGCTGACCTAATCCTATCCTCACTCCATGGCCTACAGGAAGCCTAGCCTATAACAGTGCTGGAGCCTATAGCCGGATTCTGCAGAAACCTTTCCCTGACTTCCAACAGAAATCCGTAATTTGACCCGATTCGGTAATCTCTGACATGATCTTTTAGAGGAACCTCAAAACTTGCCCTCTGGAAACACCCTCCTGACCCTGTATAGGAAGCCCTGATGTGACTCTCTCTGACAGCCGTGGTCTGGAAGCCTTGCCCTCCCCTTGTACAGGAGCCACTGTCTTGACTGTGGCTAGTGGCCACCACATGAAACAGCATAGCTCTGGGGAGTCTACAGAATCCTGTAGCAGGCACTGCTATAGGCTTTTCAACCCTGTTCCCCTTTCTTCCTGACTCACTCACTTTCCCAGCCTCCCTTGCAATGACAGGTGGACATGTGACAGTTCTGATCAATGGCGTGAGCACAGTGACATACGCAACTTCCAGGCCTGGCCCATAGGAACCTCTCATGGGCCCTCTGATGAGCACTGGCTGCTGTTCTCAGTGGTTGGAGCATGGGCTTGTGCACTGAAGGGTCTCGGGTTTGATTCCCAGACAAGGGCATGCACCTGGGTTTAGGTTTGATCCCCAGCCCCAGTTGGAGCATATGCAGGCAGCTGCTGCACTGGCTCTTCTGGCAGGGTTCCATGTTGCTGGGGTATCCATGGAGACCCTTAGCCAGGGTAGAACCCCACAAAGCGGCCATCTTAGAAATGGCCAGAAGCCTTCCCGAGGCTGTGTGGATCACGTTCCCTGTGTATGTGCAGACCTGGGAACGTACATCCCCAGACTGCATCATTGGGAATGAATACGGTAAGTAGGTGGGGGTGAGCCTAGTTGAGTGGCCCATGGGGCTCCACAAAGTTATGCTAAAAGCCCATTGGGAAAAGGCTGCTGGTGACTGCAGCTGCCAGAGTGACCAGTGGGACTCAGACCCAGGAGTCACCCAATGGCCAGCAGCTGCTCTGGCAACCTAAGGGAAGGTGGGAAGGTTGGCCACCACGTGGGGCTGTTGGGAATCACCGCATCTTGAAAGCAGGGTGGCTTCAGACCTTCTGTTCCCTTCTTTCTTCCTTCCCATACCCACCCACACCCCAAACAGTCTTCGAGGTTAATGCATGCCTCTGCTGTCTGGAGCGGACCCCAGGAGGCTCACCATACACCAGCTGGGCCTATGGACGCACTAGGCTCCACCCTCCTGCATCTGTGAGCCCCACCTGGGAGTACACCCCTCCCCAGGCCTCAGAAGATTCCTATGCAAGAGGCACCTTCCTCGAGAACATCAGCGCACAGCGACTGAGTCCGGACCTGTTGATGCTGGGGCCTGCAGAGCCTTCCTCCATCCCTGTCCCCAGCAGTGCCTACGGGCCCCCCGACTTTCCTAGGAGCTTCTTTCCTCTAACCAGAAGCCCCCCCAATCCAGCCGTCTATTCCTCCCCCAACCTCCAAGGAACCCTGCCCCTGTCCACCTGTGGTGAGGCTCCCCCAAAGGGACAGGGAGGTTGAGGAGGGGGATGGGGTCCAAGGCAAAGTTGGGCTGAGCCTGGTCCCTCTTGCCCCCTGTCCACCTCACCAGAGGCCTGGGATTGTGCGCCATGCAGGGTGGTTCTGAGACGGTGTGATAGCCCGTGTACCAGGCACAGCGACAGTCCGGCAGGGCGAAAGTCCGGCAGAGCGAAAGCCGCTCCACAGTGCTACCTGTGCAATGCCGGTGGTCAGACGATGACTAGGCAGCACAAGCCCCAAAGGCGCCCGGTAAGAGCCCAGGCCGGCCTCCCCTCACCCAGGTACTCTGTTCTCACTCCGGGCAGGGATCTCTGCCCTCACACTCTATGAGAACCCACATCCCCCCTCCCTGCCCCATCCACTCAGGGACCCAGCTCTGTACAGAAGTGTCTACCCTCAGCCCACCCTCGGGCTGCAAGCAGGCACGCCGTCCACTCCCTGCACTGCAGCTTTCATCCTTGGCTACACACTGGGATCACCGTGGGGCCCTCCCGAGATGGGTTGATTTACTTGGTCTGGGGCGCTGCCTGGGCATCAGGATTGTTTTCGACTCCCCAAGGGAGTCCAATGTCCGCCAACGCTGAGAACCACTGATGAAGCACCCCACGCCATCTGGAAAGCCCCGGGACAGGAGGCCATGTCCTCGCCCCTCAGAGCACCCTCGGTCTATGCCTTGTCCAGGAAGCCCTGCCTGCACCCTGACCCTCACCTCCTGGGTCCTCCACCCACCAGTGCACTGACCCTCATTTTCTTGCTGCCCCCAGAAGGTCAGCAAGCGTGCAGGTGCCCAGTGCACCAACTGCCAGACAACCATCACGGCAGTGTGGCGGCTGAATGCTAATAGAGACCCCGTGTGCAATGCCTGCGGCATTTATTACAAGCGACACCAGGTGTGCCCTGCCTCTTGGAGCCTGCCCCCTGCACCCCCATCCCACTAACCTGGCCTTCCTTCTCCTTTTCCTTTCCTGTATTCTTCCTATCTCCCTTTCTCTCTTCTCCCTGTTATTCTACTCCCTCCTCCTTCCCTATCACCCTTCTCTTCTCTACGCCTTCATCTCCTCCCTGCCCTGTCTTTTCCCTCCTGCTCCCTTCTCTCTCCTCCATTTCTCATTTCCTTCCCCCTCCCCTCCAGCCATCAGCTAATCCTATGGCTAGAGGCTCCCTCAGCCTTTCCATTGCTTAGGGCCTCACAAGCTCATGACTCCTTAGGGCATTATCTGTGCCACAGCTGGGGCCTGCTCCCCTAGTCCTTGACCCAGTTCTCCACTGTTAAGGAGTGGGGTGGAAAGGGTGTCCCTGGTGGAGACACAGAGGCAAAAGTCTGAGGTTGGGGAACACTCATGGCCTCTCTTTCATCAGGTGAACCGACCACGGACCGTGCAGAAGGGTGGTATAAAGTCTAGAAAACCCAGGCCATCACAGAAAGAAAAGAAGCCAGTGTCGAGCCTGGGAGGCACAGGACCGGCTGATGCTCCGGCTGGGGGCTTCATGGTGGTGGCTGGGGGCAGCGATGGTGGGAATTGTGGGGAAGTGCCCTCAGGCTGGAGATTGGGCCCACCTGATACTGCCCATCTCTACCAAGGCCCGGGCCCCGAGGTGCTGTCAGGGCCTGTCAGCCACCTCATGCCTTTCCCCGGGCCCCTGTTGGGTTCAACCACAGGCTCCTTCCCCACAGGCCCCATGCCTCCCGCCACCACCAGCACTGTGGAGGCGCCACTCAGCTCATGAGGACACAGAGTATGGCCTCAAAGCAGGGGTAGGGTCCCTCTCCGCGTGGAGCCAGCAGTCTCTCTACAACCCAACCCTCTGGGCCCCCCATAGTCCTTGGTCTGGACTGTCAATGATTTGTAAAATAAAGCACCAAAGTCCTGAAGTTGGAGGTGTGAGTCTGAGTGGGAATGAATAAAGAGCCGTGGTAGGTGGGGTGTGCAACGGTGCCTGTGGCTCTCTGGTGATGGCGTGAGGCCATGTGAGACAGCACGTGTCACCCTTCATGACAGTGGGTTATGATGTGCAAGTATAATAGTGTACTAGTATGTGAAATCGCGTGTGACAGCAACCAGGGTGTACGATATGGCGTGTACATGCACACGTCATGGGCAGAGACTGTGTGGTGGCTGACTGCTCTGTGAGGTGGTGACCATGGGGGTGAGGTTGTGAGAGATGGTGTGCACGACACCAGACAACTGTGAGAAACGGGGCACCAGTGACTGTCTGAGAGGACGTGGGGGTATGTGTGCAACGGGGTGTGCTGAGGCAACGTGTGAGGCTGTGCTCATGTGATTGTGCACCATGCAGGGTGGTTCTGAGACGGTGTGACAGCATGTGTACCAGGCACAGCATTTGCTCAATAAACATTTCTGGGATGCTCACCAAGGGCTGTGTAGGACGGAATGTGGAGACCTAGCAGTGTGACCTGAGGTACTGCGTGCCAGGAGGTCTTTGTGGGTCTGCATACTTGTGTGCAAGCGTGTGTATGTGAGCGTATCGCATATCCTGTGCCCTGTCACAGTGTCTCTGAGTGGCTGACAGCGTGAGCAGCTCTGTACACTTGTTTGTGGAGGTATCAATATATACAATTTCAGTCTGTAAGTTAGGGACCCACCTCCAGGGGACAGAAGACATGTTCAGGACAGGAACGGGAGGCCAAGATTGGGGCTGGAAAGACAGCCAGCAAGAAGGGCAGAAGGCCGGTCTGGGACCGTGGGGTTGTCCATGGGCCCTCCTGTCACTCATCCCTTATCTCTCTCAGCCCAGCTCGGCCTGCAGCCCTGGGGGAAATGGTAGAGAAGGAGGGGGGAGATTAGGAGGACAAAATAATCTCTAGGGGGGGATATTTAGACCCCATAGGTGGTGAGCTCCCCACAGTGCCAATTCCCTCCCCAATGCACCCACTCACCTGGGATGTGTTCTTCCATGGAACAAACCCTCACACTGGAGCATGCACGGAGCCAGGTGACATCCTAACCCAGACAGGTTAAGCGTCTCTCCCAAGGCCACACAGCTGGTGGCACAGGGCTGAGCTAGGCTCCGTGACTTAGCCCCACACTGCCCAGAGGCTCCTAACCACAAGCAGCACCGTTTCCTGAGTGCTCACTGTGGTCAACAACAGCGGAAGGCTCAGGTGCTTTCCTTCATGAACACCTGAAAAAATACTCTAGTCCGGCTGGTGTGGCTCAGTGGTTGAGCATCAACAAAACAGCATCCCTTCAGCTCATCAGCACACTGGCCCACTGAAGAACCACAGTAGTCCCTGCTCATGACAGGGATTGTCCAGAACTTCCCTGGCCGCTCCACAGAACCCCAGCCTCCTCATCCTGTGGGAGCCCCTGTCCTCGTCTTGAACAGAAACCTCTTGCAGAACCTGTGCTGGACAGGCCCCTGGACCCGCCGTGTTCAGGAGCCCCGGATCCCCAACTCCTATCAAAACGGCAGCCCTAGCCTGGTTCAGGAGCCTCTCTGATACTGGAGCTCTAAGGGAACCCTTTCTCTAATCAACAGGAAACCCATCCTGACCCTGAGCAGGATCACCGGTCCTCACCTTCTACAGGAGGCACCCTGTCCTGCCACCACAGCACAGGAACCTCCGCCTTCCCTGGTGGCAGGACAGAGCCTGCCCCACCCACCCTTATAGAAATGCCTGGCCTGACCCTCTTCATGGGACTCCATCTCTATAGGAATCCTGCCTGGACCTTGGACGGGATAGCTCTGTCCTCACACTGCACTGCAGCCCTCCCGTCCAGGTAGCATTTTACAACCACTTTGCTCATCTTAAAATCTAGTTCTGAAACCACCTCCCTGACTCTGTCTGCAGAAATTCTCTCTTACCATTGATGTTTCTATCCCTCTCCCTTCCTCTCTGAAATCTTTAAAAATATATTTTAAACAAAGAAATCCCCATCTGTAAACTCCTTGGGAACCCCGATTGAGTTCAGGAGCCTTGCTTGCATTGTTGACAATGACCCCTGACGTCACTCTGCACAACAATCCCTACCTCACACCCTACCCCACAGAGTCCACCGGAACCTGTGATCCAACTCTCAATCTTGAACTTACATGGAAAACCTTTCCTGAATCTGTGGGAGGCACCTGTCCTGACCCCCTGCTTTAAGTCCAGACCTCATCCTATATAGGCACCGACAGCCTCACCTGGCACAGGACCTCCTGCCCAGACACTGTGCAGGGCTTGCTGATCTAACCCTGTGCTGGCTCCATGGCTCTGACCCTCTACAGGAAGCCCTGCCTATAACAGTGCTGGATTCTGCAGAAACCTATCCCTGACTTCCAACAGAAATCCGTAACTTGACCCGTTTCGGGAATCTCTGACCTGATCGTTCATAGGAACCTCTAAACTTGCCCTCTGGAAACACCCTCCTGACCCTGTATAGGAAGCCCTGATGTGACTCTCTCTGGCAGCCTTGGTCTGGAAGCCTTGCCCTCCCCTTGTACAGGGGCCACTGTCTTGACATGAAACAGCGTAGCTCTGGGGAGTCTACAGAATCCTGTAGCAGGCACTGCTATAGGCTTTTCAACCCTGTTCCCCTTTCTTCCTGACTCACTCACTTTCCCAGCCTCCCTTGCAATGACAGGTGGACATGTGACAGTTCTGATCAATGGCGTGAGCACAGTGACATACACAACTTCCAGGCCTGACCCATAGGAACCTCTCATGGGCCCTGGCTGGTTGTTTAGTAGTTAGAGCATGGGCCTGTGCACTGAAGGTTCTCGGGTTCGATTCCAAGTCAAGGGCATGCACCTGGGTTTATGTTTGATCCCCAGCAGGCAAGGCATTGATGTGTATCTTTCACACTGATGTTTCCCTCACCTCTCTCTCTCTCTCTCTCTCTCTCTCAATCTCTCTCTCTCTCCCTCACTCCCTCCCTCTCTCCCTCCCTCCCTCCCTCTCTCCCTCCCTCCCTCCCACTCTCTCTAAGAATCATTGGAAAAATATCCTCTGGTAAGAATTACCAGATTGCCTTGCTGAACATCCCTTCAACCCCTCTCTAGTGCACCTTCCTTGATGACAGAGACTGAGAGCTAAAAACTCTATTTTCTCACTCCCTTGAAACCAGGAAAGGGATGTAATTTACGTTCTAATCAGGTATATTCATGTGAGAATCATGTTTGAAGATTTAGTCAAGCAGGGAAAGAGGTGGCAATATTAGAGGCCTCCATTATGCTGCTCTGGATCTAGCAGGCGTGGAGTGGCTCTGGAACAACAGATATTGTTAGAAATGCTCGTTGACAGTGTTGTGGGAATGAGACAAACACTTGAAACTGGATCGACAAGGCAAATTTACTTCTGCACAGGAGGATGCTATTGCCAGCTGGAAATCATGGGCAAAGCACACCTGGGAAGTCCATTTGGTTTTTATTTCCTTATGTGGGTCTGCCCTGCCCCTCACTCTGAACTCAGACTTGATTGGTCAGGACTCAGAGCTTGGGTTCCCATTATTACATGATTGGCTAATTCAGAGGAAGGGGAGGGGAAGGTGGAGCCCAAGATGATGGCCCCCTGAGAATCTGAAGGTCAGATCAAAATGGTGGGACCTAAGATGGTAGTGAGTTCCTTTCTTTGACAGAAAAGATCACTGGTTCACTCTCACAGTATGATGGCAGCTTTCTGATCTCAGGAGCACAGCTAAGGTAGTATGTTCTGAGAGCCAATGGCTGTGGAGGCAGATTCCTGATCCCAGGATTGTGGCTAAGGTGATGTGATCCTGAACCCAGCTGTCAGCAAAAAAAACTTTCTTTTTCTAAAATACATTTTTATTGATTTCAGAGAGGAAGGGAGAGGGAGAGGGAGAGAGAGAAACATCAATGATGAGAGAGAATCATTGATCGTCTGCCTCCTGCAAAGCCCACACTGGGGACTGAGCCCGCAGCCTGGGCATGTGCCTTGACTGGGAGTCAAACAGTGACTTCCTGGTTCAGAGGTCAATGCTCAACCACTGAGCCATGCTGGTAGGGTAGCAAAGAAACTTTCTGATGCCCCAACTTCCTGACTGTGGCAGAGTTAGCAGTCTTCCTGATTAGGCAATTGGTTTTGTTGTTCTCATAGTCAATTCCTGGCAGCTGAGCCTACAGTTTGCTCCTTCAGCCCTTCCGGTAAGTGTAAGCTCATTATTCCTGATGTTAAATCCGTATCTTGTTAAAATAGCTAGAGTGATTTCTGTTATGGGCAACTGAACTTCGACTAATACACATGCTGATTAAAATAAAGTTCTTCCCATAAGAACTCTCTTTACTAAGTAACAATTTGTTCTCATTTTTAGATGTTCTCATTAAGGCATGTCAGGTACAGAGTCTCTCTCACCACCCACAAATCCCAGACTAATAACCAGATGAAAGGAGTCTATCATATATTAGTGGAGAAACTACTTTTTCTGAGCAATAAGAACCCCTTGTCTTCAATGGAATTTACTTTTAGTTACTGTGTCCCTCCTCTTCAAATAAATTGACTTAATAAGGAAATGTCTAAGTCTTTTTTGCCCAGGACCCTGGCATCAGGGTTTTAGATCCCAAAAGGGAGGAGATAAGGGGAGAAGAGTAGGATCTACAGATCATCTTTAGCAGAAAGAAAAAGAGCAACAATTGTAAGCTTCCAGGGCTCCATATGTGGGAGCTTGGTAGTCAGGCTCTGCGCATCTTACTGGGACTACCTGGAACTGCACCAAGCTCTGGAAGAGTCAACCTATTGAGAACCTACAGGGTGACAGAGGCACCTACTCTCTGCTTGACTTGCATCCTCACACCCCCAGATGTATCCCATCAATCTGAAAATAAGGAAAGACCTACTCCTTGTATGCACAGTGCTTCCAGATGTTAAAGGCTGGGTGATTTGGGAGGGCCCTGGGAAGCCCAAAGAAAAATACACAGATAACTACACTAATGGTAGTTCCATCAAATTAGGTCCTAACCAGCTCTTTCCTACCTCTGAATTCATACCATCCCCACAAAACTTTTGATACTTATCTTCCCTTTGTCTTTTTAATTTTCACTTGTCCAGGCTAATACCCTTGTTTAACCTGCACTCTGAGTTTTCTCCCCTTTGGCTGTATTTCCTAAGCTCCTATTAACCACATGCCTGTTACCATTGTGTCTTTTCCAACTAATAAATTCCTAAACCACTCCTTTGGGGCCCAGTCCTGGGTCTTCTTGCTTGTGCCTTTTCCTGAAAGGCAACTCTGTTGGGACCTGGCCCAGCTCAGACTGAGGACTTGCTAAAGAATACTACCACCATCATCACCCCAGGCATTATTTTTTTATTATTTTGTTTTATTACTTAAAGTATTACAAAGCCAGACATTATTTTTGTATGATTTTACAAAATGTATTTCAGTTAGGGGGTTTGGAAAGGCAAAATGCATTCCAAGGTTATGCTCAGTGTACAAGACTGATGATTGACTGGATAAGTCCCTAATAGCCCTTTCTATTGGTTAAAGTAATGCTAGCTAGTATTACACATAAACCCTGAAACAATTGCAGTGGCTTAACACAGTAGAAGTTTAATTCTTGGTCCATAAACCCAGCGAAGATGTTCTTGCTTGGTGGCACACGCCTATCTTGTGATCTTCCTCCTCTCTAGGGCACCAGTATTAGCTTTTTAGCTGGCAGAAAAGAAAAGAGACAATGGTGAAGGCACAACCATTTATTTGGCCACATAGTAACTCTTATATTCCACTAGCAAGTACTAGTCACCTGCATGGAGTTGAGGGTGGGAGAGGGTGCTAAGAACTGTAATCTCCAACTGGGAAGTTGCTCCTAGCCGTGATTCCATGCCATGGAAAGAGAGCGTCAATTTTTATTTTTTTATTTTTTCTTTATTTTTTAAAGTATTACAGATGTCCCCTTTTTTTCCTCATTGACCCCCTCTAGCCCACACCCATCCCCCAGAGCCATCTTGACCATGCCTTGCTTATTCCTTTTCAAACAATTAGCTTCTAAATAAATCATAGCTGGAGATATAATTTTAAATCTTCTAAAAAGGCATTGACACAAAATGTCCTGAAAATAAATTAGAAATAAACCCTCTTAGGTGGTAAAGGCCTGATATGGGGGGCAGGGGCAGGATGGAGGGGGTCAATTAGGGGGAAAGGGGACACATGTAATACTTTCAACAATAAAGAATTATTTTATAAAAGAAAAGAAATAAACCCTCTTAGTATCTGACAATTGGCCCCAAATGTAAAAGTGCACACAATAAGTTTTAAGACTTTTTCATGGTGCACACCCAAAAAAACACCCTCAGTCTTTATTAACATTTAAAGAATTGGGTACAAAGGCGTAAAGGTAAAAATTATTGAGTAAAAGTCCCCAAGCTCCTTCTTGACACACATATTTTTCAAGTATTTTAAAAACATTGGTAATGAAATGAGTGTTGACTCTGTGGGGGGTTTTTTCAACAGAATGTATGCTTATTCCTACTGATAAGCTGCTCTTCTGATCAGACAAGACTGTCCCCAGCAGCGGTCTGGACCTCCTGGGCAGCATCTTTGAGGAACATAAAGCCCAGGCCTATTCCAGGGTGGTCAGCTAGAGAAGTTCCAGGGTCCTGTAGGCTCAAATTTTAGGAGACTCCATCCTGTCCTTCCCATGCCTTTCTAGCCTGTGGTCCTCAAGCTAGGCTAAGTAAATACCCTGCACCCCAGCCTAAGCACTGAGTGCTGAACACTAGGTCTTTCATGCAAAGATGTCCCTTCATTCACACAAGAGTGAATAGAAGCCCCATGTCTGCTTCCCTCACCCACAAGTTCTCTTTTTCTCCATATCTAAATCTTGAAAATTTTGTTAATATTTACCAAAGAGAATCCATTTCCATCAAACATTGAGCATTGTAGAATTAAGTGAAATTTTCTTAGGGGGAGATAAGTTTGAGGGGTTTCCCCCTCAGAATGTAGCTGGAAAATCCCCAGGAAACATTATTTCTTCTCCCAAATCTTTCTTTTTAGTCTCCAGAGATCAGATTCCCCCTCCTTTCTGCCACCTGCACCATCTCAGAAACAGCCTTTCATTTTCCCAGGCTTTGTTCTCTCCCTCAGGGATCTTGCCCAGATCCTCTTGATCTCACCTCTTATTCTTTCAGGGAAATTTAAGTCTGTTCTAGCTTGTCCCTCCAAACTTGTACACTTCACTCATTACTAAAAACACCCCTCAGATCTATGACAGGCAATTAATTATATTGAGGTTGATGACTTGGTCCCTAGCCTCCACCCCCTAAAATTCTTCTGTTAAGAGGGCCTACCCTCACCCTGGCTGGTGTGGCTCAGTGGTGGGAGCATTGTCCCATACACCAAAAGTTGTTGAGTTTTATCCCTGGTCAGGGCACCTACAATCAATGTTTCTCTCTAAAATGGATTCTCTCTCTCTCTCTCTCTCTCTCTCTCTCTCTCTCTCTCTCTCTCTCCTACTCCTTCCCTCCCTCCCTCCATTCCTCTCTCCAAAATCAATTTTTTTAAAAATAGGACCTACCCTCCTTAGAAAGTTGTGAATATTATATCTAATTTTCTCTTCTACTGTCAGTACAAAATAAACCTCCTGGTATTGTCAACCTGATTTATAGGGGATAAACTATGTTTTGGACGACTATAACTGCAGAAGACATTCATCTGGATATTGCCAGATATTGAGTGAGGAAGAAATACAAATTATGGACCAAGTAAAATGTAAAACATATACAGCATATTTTGACCAAAGGCTAGTCAATGTGCCTATTTTTGTGAATTAAAATCACTGGCTGAGCC
This sequence comes from Myotis daubentonii, assembly GCF_963259705.1. Lineage (NCBI taxonomy): Eukaryota > Metazoa > Chordata > Mammalia > Chiroptera > Vespertilionidae > Myotis > Myotis daubentonii. The sequence continues at coordinate 5,375,080 of NC_081861.1, read as the reverse complement.
CTAAGCAGTTTGGCTCAGTGGATAGAGCGTCGGCCTGCAGACTCAAGGGTCCCAGGTTCGATTCCAGTCAAGGGCATGTACCTTGGTTGTGGGCACATACCCAGTAGGAGGTGTGCAGGAGGCAGCTGATTGATGTTTCTCTCTCATCGATGTTTCTTTTTTAAAAAAATATTTTTATTGATTTCAGAGAGGAAGGGAGAGGAAGAGAGAGATAGAAACATCAATGATGAGAGGGAATCATTGATTGGCTGCCTCCTGCAGGTTGGACCAAGCCCACAACCCAGGCATGTACCCTTGACTGGAATCGAACCTGGGACCCTTCGGTTCGCAGGCTGACGCTCTATCCACTGAGCCAAACCGGCTAGGGCTCTCATTGATGTTTCTAACTCTCTATCCCTCTCCCTTCCTCTCTGTAAAAAATCAATAAAGTATAGTTTTTAAAAAAATCACTGACTGACACTTGAAACCAATCAGTCCATAGGGAAATTCAAACCCCCATAGTGGTGTGTCTACTAAAGCTATTAGAATCAGACACGTATACTAAAGACACTGTCTCAAATAGGACATTCACCTAGGTCAGTGGTAGGCAAACCGTGGCTCTTGAGCCACATGCAGCTCTTTGGCCCCTTGAGTGTGGCTCTTCCACAAATACTGGCTCTTCCACAAAATACCAACTTCTGCGCATGGGCCACGAAGTTTCAATCACACTGTACGTGCGTGCCCGCACGTGGTATTTTGTGTAAGAGCCACACTCAAGGGGCCAAAGAGCCGCATGTGGCTCGCGAGCAGCGGTTTGCCGACCACGGACCTAGGTGATTCCCAGCTCCCAAGTCTCCCTTGGATCCTATGAATGTCATGGCGTCCTGGTCCTGGAAAAGAATGAGTACAGGAGCCAGCCTATAAAGATGTGGGTTGGGCCTGTACAACAGAGATTTATTTCCCCTCAGTTACATCCTTCCAGTCTGGGGAAACTGAAGGAGAGAAGAGCAGTCTTGAGAACTGACCTCCCTAAACTGCTATAAAAACAGACAAGAGCTTGGTGGGACTGTCCACCATTGAGAAAAACCCATAAAACTGCTCCTGGGGAAGGGATAAGTTTTGTGCTAGAGTAGGCTCCATGGGTTTCTGAGAGTGGATTGTAGGCATCTCTTCCCAAATCCACATTCTGTCCAAATGCATGTCCATAGTTTTAAATCAGCCATAGTAGGAATATTTAAATAATGGAAATAGGCAAATGCTACAAATCAAGGGTTTTCTCACTCTGAGAGCTGCCTGCGGGTATGTGTCTAGGGAAGAGAAGGGCCTCCTGTGCAAGCCTCTTTGAATGCATAGTGTGTACCCACTCACAACCTGGAGTGAACATCTTCTATTGATATAGTCTGCTTGCTGTATCCCTACATGTCTTCCTTTTGGTAATAATACACCCTGTTCTTTTCCTTGGACCTGATTTTTTATAAATTCTTGTTTTACTCTATAGATTTTCAGTGGGCCCTCTCATTCTTCATATGAAGGCAAGTGGGATATAACTATACAAACTAAATCCAAACTGACTATTACATCAGAGCCTTTTACTGCAAAACAAGAAATGTTACAATAAAGATTAAAAGAAAAGTTATGGTTCCATAACCTCCCATCTCCCTTATTAACATAGGTTAAAGCTACTGAGCACCTAGTATGTGTAGGTGCTTTAAATGGAATTTCTCCCTCAATCTTCCCATTCATTCTAGGAGCTATTATCACCCCCACTTTACCCCTGGGGACACTGAGACTCAAACTGGCTTCTAAATGAATAGCTGAAGAACACACCAAGCCAGATCCAGAGCCAGAATTTGAACTCAGGTCTACGTGACTCTAAATCCCATGTTCATAATCATTTCATTGCTCTGCTCTTAACTCATCTATCAGGCACCATGGTAAGAACACTGTGGGGGAAGGTAGAAAGTGCTCCAGCCTCAATCTCATTATACTTCAGACAGTGTGTAGTGAGAATGCTAAGGGAAAGAGCCAGCTGACGCGTGGGATTGCCAAGCAACAGCTTATGAAACAAACTCAAACCATGGCAACCAAACACTGCGGACCTAGCAAAAGCCTCATTTCATTTACAAGAGTAAGAGGAGGGCTTTGTCAACAACCATGAGATAAATGAGAAGACTACAGGCTACGCAAGTACAAGGAATTATCATTATCAACAGCATCATTAGTTTTAAAGTCCACGGTACCAAATAATCTATGAAAAAGATTCCTTGAAAAATATAGCATTAAACACGTCATTATGACACATATAAATTATGTACACATACATTTTTCTAAAAATATGTATCTCTGCTAGTCAAAATATTAACCAATTGTTGTTTATGTAACAGAGCTATTCATTTGGGGGTAGTAAGGAAGGCTAACACATGAATGCCCCCCATTTAAAAATCTATTTATTTACAAAGCACCTTCTAATTAATTCCTCACATTAACTCTGTGTGCAAGGTATTGTTTTTCCCAGTCAAAAGGCAGGAAAAGCATGACGTGGAGATTGTAAATGAGTGTTCATAGGGTGCACAGTTAATAAAGCACAGATCCACAATGTTGTCCTGCAAAACTGTCATCTCAGAACCCCCTGAGAATCTGATCACATCTACAGCCCCTCTCTCTTAAAAAATACACAGAAAACAACTTGTACACTATCATTTGCCTAGACAGGCATACTTCATTTTGTTGTGCTTTGCTTTATTGCACTTTACAGGTATTGCATTTTTTACAAATTGAAGGAAAGACCCTCCACCAGCAAAAATTACACCCAGCTTTATTGTGGTTGTCTAAAACCAAATCCACAATATCTCTGAGGTATGCCTGTGATTCCGTGGAACTCATGGTTCTCCCTGAAGTACATCCATGAATCCAGCTGGAGGAAAAAATATTTATTTGCTCTTAACTATGATACACAATGCTCACAGGGCATTTTTTAAATTTCTTTTCTTCAGTAGATACATAAAGCCTCCCCCAGATTCAGAGAATTGTTAAGCTAGACGCCATGGAGGGTTAGTATTTGCAGGCAGAAGGGACTAGACATCACTGAGTGGTTAACCATTTTAATCTGCCCCAATTTTAGTCCCTCAAAATTCCATCCTGGCATTATCTTTTGCTCAGTGCTTTGGCCAGGCACACATCCATCAGAAATGGGAGAATGGACATTTCTCAGTGAACAACTGAGCCCAGAGCAAGTGGCTCTGTCTTTGTCTGGGTGTGTTTTGTTCACTTGTTGTGACCTAGACATTGTCACCTCATGGATGTACTAGTAAGGGGAGGAACAGGGTTTTCATCTGATAGTGACTACCAAGCCAGTAGGCCTCAGAGGACCGCAAGTGATTTGCTGAGGACCCACATCAGGCAAACTCTACATCTTTAATAATACAGGCTTTTAATTGCAAATCCCTGCTACACTGATAGCTGGTACTAGACGTTCTATGAACACAAGAGACTCTAGTCCTCTTTCTCAATTCTCAGGCCCAGACTAAAGGTTAATTGAGTGAACTTTCGGGTCCTACAGGTTGTACCACTGTGATATTTGGAGATGAGGGAACTCAACTACAGGGAGAGAATGAGGAAAAGGGAGAGAGAGAAAACGAGAGAAAAAGAAAGAGAATGTATGGAGTGTTTTTTTAAGGCTCAGTGGAGTCTGAAATGAGGGTTGGCATTCCCTGGCCTTGAATGTAATCAGTATCTCTTGGCCTCCCTTTTAGTCCTCCCTTCAGTCTGTGGGGGCTTTATCTAGTCTGGGATGACTCGAAATCGTTTGGACAGACCACATATTCTTTTATGCCTGCAGATAGGCCAGGTCCTTATCTCTTGGTATTCAAAAGACCCAAGGTCCTACAACTCAAAAAGCCTTTCTTTCAGTCCTTTTTTCTCTGTGTAAATTTTCTGAAGACTCTGCTGTAACACAATAGCTGATCTTGGGCTCTTTGATTCTATTTGCATTTCTGCTAAAATAACTCTACCCTGGGGCAGAAGCCTTGGACCTGCTGTGTCTGAGACAGGGCCAGGAGTACAAGGGCAAGCTGGAGCTGGAGATGAAAAACAAAAGTTAATAATTCACAATGTCAAACTTTAACAGAAAGAGAAATAAGTTTGTCAATAAAGAGATAAGGGTTCAAGAGGGAAAAAAAAGACAAGGTGGATCCTAAAAGTGAGCCTCTGACTCTTATTTCTCCACCAAGAGGAAGCTCTATGTAGGAATAAAATATTTTAATCTTGTTTTTGCTTCCATTGGATGTTTCATCTCCTAGCACACTAGCCATTATGATCTGGAAGGTATTGTCTCACACATGTGTTATGTGCATTCTCTCATTTAAATCTATATGATAATGGTGTTATACCTCTAAGGAGATGAAAAATGAGAATCAGAGAGAATAAGTAACTTGCTCTTAGTACATAGCTAAAAATGTGAACTGGAATACTTTCCGCCAAGCCCAGTGCTAATAATCACCATGGCCTAACAGGTTTGTTTGTTTTTACCTTAGCTCCTATCATGTTTGAAAGTGGGGGGAAGGCAGTCCTGTGCTGCCCTTCCATTAGAGTGTGTCTGGTCACTTTGTGGGCTGGGCCCTGGTTCCAGTTGCCTATGAAGTCCAAGATATTACAATAGCATATGGCCACATGCTATTAGAATCCTGATGTCACCTTTAGATATGCATGGGTGTGCAGAAAATAGTTAATATAGCATACCTATATTGTCTTTAGAAAGGCCTACTTTCGAGGTTGGCCTTTGGCTGGCATCTGGGAACTTGGCACTTACAGGTAAAATACTGGCTGCCTAAAGATGTTCACATCCTGCCCTAGCCAGTTTGGCTCAGTGAACAGAGCATCTGCTTGCAGACTGAAGGGTACCGGGTTCAATCCCAGTCAAGGGCACGTACCTCAGTTGCAGGCTCGATCCCCAGCCCTGGCCAGGGCTTGTGTGGGAGAAAACCAATCAATGTGTCTCTCTCACATTAATGTTTCTCTCTCTGTGTCTCTCCCCCTCCCCTCAACTCTCTCTAAAAAATCAATGGAAAAATAGCCTCAGGTTAAGACAGATAGAGAAAGAAAGAAAAGGACGGAAAGAAGGGAGGGAGGGAGGGAGGGAAGAAGAGAGAGAGAGAGAGAGAGAGAGAGAGAGAGAGAGAGAGAGAGAGAAAGGAAGGAAGGGAGGGAGGGAGGGAGGGAGGGAGGGAGGGAGGGAGGGAGGGAGGGAGGGAGGGAGGAAGTTCACATCCTAATCCCTGGAACCTATGAATAGGTTACTTTACATGGTAAAAGGGATTTTGCATATGTGGTTAAGGTTAAGGACTTTGAGGTGAGATTATCCTGGATTATCTGGGTAAGTATAATCTAATCACATGAGTCCTTAAAAATGAGAAATGTTCCCAGTTATAGCCAGAGAGATGAGATGGTGGAAGAGGGGCTAGAGAGATGAGACTTGAGAAAGTCAACTAACTATTCTCGCTTTGAAGATGGAAGAAGGGGCCACAAGCCAAGGAATGTGCTGGCCTCTAGAAGCTAGGAACAACACTCAGTTTATAGCCTGCAACAAAACAGGGACCTCTGAACTGAATTCTGCCAACAATCTGAGGAAGCAGGACATGGATCCTCCCCTGGAGCCTCAAGAAAGAATGCAGTCCTGCCAATACCTGAATTTTAGCAAAGTGAGACCTGTGCTGAACTTCTGACTTACAGAACTGTGAGATAAATTTGTATAGTTTAAGCCTCTAAATTTGTGATAATTTGTCACAGCAGTGATGGAAAACTAATACAGCACTTGACCTATTCCCTAATTAATAAGGAAGGATTTCTGTGCCTAACCTGTTTGTACAATGTCATTTATGCTGAACACCTGTTTTCCTTCTGAGAGTCTGGGATTTTGGTATGTGCTAGGTAGAGGGTTCTTAGTGACCATCCCCCAGTTGAAAAAAAAAAAAGCCCTCAGGTAAAGAATGAGCTTTGTTGGGCAAAAACATCACCCATATATTGTGCATTTCCACTGCTAGGAAAGTGTGCTTGATGTACCCTCTCACAGGAGGGCGAACATAAGGAAGCCTGTGAGTGGATTTCTCCAGACCCCATCTGTGTATTTTATTCCTTGCTAATATTATTGTATATCCCATTGCTGTATAAACTTTATCCATAAATTCAATCAGATACTGAGTCCCATGAGTCCTAGTGAATTTACTGAATGTGTGTGTGGTCTTGGAGACCCCTGAAATGATGAGGCAGGGGTCCTCAAACTACGGCCCGCAGGCCACATGCAAATACAAATATTATATTTGTTCCCGTGGTTTTTTTTTTACTTCAAAATAAGATATGTGCAGTGTGCATAGGAATTTGTTCATAGTTTTTTTTTTTAACTATAGTCCAGCCCTCCAACGGTCTGAGGGACAGTGAACTGGCCCCCTGTTTAAAAGGTTTGAGGACCCCTGTGATGAGGGATGACAGGCCACATTTCGAGTGCTCAGTAAGTTCCAAAGTGTTTCAGTAGGTGTGCTCTACTTTCCACATCTCAGATGACTGGAGAGGCATAAGGCCCTGCACCACTGGCTTCCCTGTTGCTGAGTAACAGTGGTGTTTTCCAGAGCAGAATTTGGGAGTGGGGTCCAACCTGGAAGTGTCATGATCCACAACAGAGACACACCTGCTCCCTCTGGTGGTCTTTGCCTTTCAATAGTCATAACTGGAGATGGGGACTTGCCATTCACTGATGGGTAGAGCAAATGTTGAAGCCACTGGCTGAGCCTATGGCTAGGTGTAAAAGTTCAATTCCAATAGGCCTTCAGGCCCAAGAATCTTGGGAAATTCCACTGTCAGAATACTGCACGTAGCCTTCCAGGAAATATGTGCTAAGCACAGAATGTTATTCAAGAAAGTGGTTTGACAGTAAAATCTGTAGGCACCTACTTGATTGTCCTTTCCAACTGAATGGAGGCAATGAATCTGTGTGCTCAGACAGAACCCTTCTAGAGGGGAGTCAGAAACCCTACCTGAAGTTGTAGCTTGGTATGAGTGGAACTACCTCTCTTTTCATTTCCCTTATTTAACAAGATATCCCCCAAATGGCACCTTAGGCTTCTCCTGATATTAGGGGCCCTAAGTCTCAGTGAAAATTTGTAGCTACATAAGGAAAGTGGCAAGCTCAATTTGTTTATTTATTCCATCATTCCTTCATTCATGTATTAAGGTACCAAACTAATTGCTGGCAAACTAGACATAGTCCCTGAGAACCCAGCCTAAAAGAATTATCCCATCTGGTATTACCATGCTCTGCCCCCCTAGATAATTGTTATGGAATTTGACCACAGAATTAGACAGACCTAGATTCCCAGTAGTGCCTGGACCATAACTAGAACCCATTGCTAGTCAGGGATATGAGATTCTGAAGCACACTCAGTATCCTATCCCTAAGAACATGATGTTGCCCCTGCTCTATACAGCCTTTTTTGAATAACCATTCTAAATGGGGGGGGGTCTCTGAGTTAAGAGTCCTGCCTCTCTAAGGTGGAAACCAGAACTCAGCCTAGGGGAGAGGTGTGAGCCGTAGGCTCCACCAATCAGTTGTTCCCCATCAAGACTCTGGGTCAGGAAACAGAAATAGACAATTGCCCAGTGAAACCGATACCTGGTAAAATGGTAGAGCATGGTCATGAGATACCAAGTTTTCACAGGCACCTGTACTAGGTGTCCTAATGGTACAGTCCTGGGTTCAATCACAGCAGTGGCTGTCCCCAGAGGAAGTGGGATTGCACCAACTTGTGGCTGCCTGCCCCCAAGTCAGATTCTCTCATCTGTTGGAGGTTTCTTTGTGCTCTACCTCATAGGCATTTTTAAAAATACCTTTTCTAAAAAAAATTAAAAATATGATAAAAAAGAAATTTTTTTCCACTTAAAGAAGCTATAATGGATTCTGTGCTTGCAACTAAGAAGCCTAGTGGATAAAGAGAGACCTTTAAAACAAGCAGAAACAAGTCAATATGTTGTTTCTCATTCACATTTTTAGGGCTGGGGATCCAGATCTGAAAGCAAAGATTACAATAGAGGACTATAAGTCTTATCTAGCTACCTATTTATATTTACTTAATTAATTACTTGTTTGTTTATACTCTTTTTATTTTAAAAGTCATAGGCCTGCCAACCCATAGGACCAGAACTCAAATACTCACCTACACAGAGTGTTGAAAACATGCTTCTTATTGGCATTAATGTTCCTGCATGGCTTATAGTGACCACAAGATGGCAAAAGAGATTGTCACATCAAGCCAGCCTATCTTTCTCCACACCATTCTTGCACTAAAGAGAACACTTATTAAGGACTTACTGTGTTCCAGGAACTGTCCCAAGGTCTTGAATGCATTAGGTAATTTGTCACAAAATCTTATGAAATAGGTGCCATTTCATCTGTGAAGAAACTGAGGCACAGAGATATCTGTGTGTCTGTCAGTCTGTCTCTAACTCATCTTTATCTACTTATATTTCATTTAGCTATATCCATTTTCTATCATCTACATATCAATTTATCATCTATATATTTTTCTTTAGTTTCCATTATTATAAAAGTAATATATGCACACAGTAAAAATATTCAAATGATTATGATTGGTGAAAATAATGTCCCCTCTCCTCCCTGCCCATCATCCCAGCTCCACTGCCTAGTGATAATCACTGTTAAGTTTCTTGTGCAATCGTCCATAAATTTTCATAAAAATGAAAATTGTGTATTCTTCCATATTCATAGAACGTGAATATGCAAGCATATTTTACATATCCCATACACTGTTCTACTACATGCATCTCTGCTTGGTATTTCATCTTGGACATCAGATGCAGGCTGGGACTACCCTTGCCTGAGGGTCTCATTTACAGACCTAGGGGATGACACTAGCTGTACTCACCTGTGCAAAAGAGAGCAAGTAGTGTGGTCTGGTGCTGGAGCCTCCGGTAGCAATGAGTGTTGGAAAAGAAGGTTGACGGGTTGGAGGGGTTAAGGAGATGGGACAGGGTGTGAGGTAAGTCTGTGAGTGGTTCTCCAGTGGCTGGCCCTGACATCCAGTGCATTCTGGACTCTAGCCCTGATCCCAGAGAAAATTCAGATTTGGATACAACCAACATTCAAAGTGCCTTTAGAAGAGGCCTAGCTCTCAGTGATTTGGAAGACAAGCTAGAGAGAAAAAAACAAAACACCCAATCAGAAGAGCAAACAGAAAAAATAATTTTAAAAAATGAGGATACTTTAAGGGACCTTTGGGACTACAGAAAGCATAACAACATCTGCATCATAGGGAAACCAGGAGAAGAGAGCAAGGGATTAAGAACCTATCTACACTAATAAAAGACAAAGATGCTAATTGACCATACCTTCGCTACACCCATTAGCCAATCAGAAGAGTATGCAAATTAACCCAACAAAGATGGCCATTAAATTTGCATACAGCAGGTGAGGCCAGCGGTGCACAACGCTGCCTGGGGAACCCAGGACCCGGGTCCCTGACCCGGCGAGGTGGGGCCAGCAGCGCGCAATGCTGCCCGCAGGACTCAGGCCCCAGATCCCTGACCCGGTGAGGCGGGGCCGGTAGCGCCCCATGCTGCCCGGGGGATCTGGACCCTGGATCCGTGACCTGACGAGGGAGCAAAGTGGCGGAGAAGAGAGAGAGCCCAGGTGGCAGAGAAGGGAGGAAGCCAAGGGCTAAGCGGCAAACGGAGGGAGCGAGGCAGCAGAGAAGGGAGCAAAGCCCTCCTCGGTGGGCTTCGCTCCCTTCTCTGCTTCGCTCCAGTCTCAGGAAGCCCTATTCTTGCAGGAATCTTCCTGCAATGGGCCTCTAGTTTAAAAATAATGACTGAAAACTTCCCAAATCTGGTGAGGAAAAGGACGCTAGTCCAGGAAGCATAAAGAGTCCCAAGCGCCGAAACCGGTTTGGCTCAGTGGATAGAGCGTCAGCCTGCGGACTGGGAGGTCCCGGGTTCGATTCTGGTCAGGGGCATGTGCCTGGGTTGCGGGCATATCCCCAGTGGGGGATGTGCAGGAGGCAGCTGATCGATGATTCTCTCTCATCGATGTTTCTAACTCTCTATCTCTCTCCCTTCCTCTCTGTAAAAAATCAATAAAATATATTTAAAAAATAAAAAATAAAAAATAAAGAGTCCCAAGCAAGATGAACCCAAAGAGGCCCACACACAATAAGACACATCTTAATTAAAATGGTAAACGTGCCGAAACCGGTTTGGCTCAGTGGATAGAGCGTCGGCCTGCGGTCTGAAAGGTCCCAGGTTCGATTCCGGTCAAGGGCATGTACCTGGGTTGCAGGCACATCCCCAGTGGGAGATGTGCAGGAGGCAACTGATCGATGTTTCTCTCTCATCGATGTTTCTAACTTTCTATCTCTCTCCCTTCCTCTCTGTGAAAAATCAATAAAATATATTTTTTTAAAAATTAAAAAAAAATAAAATGGTAAATGTTAAAGACAAAGACAGAATCTTAAAAGCAGCAAGTGAAAAGCAGTACCACCCTAGCCGGTTGGCTCAGTAGACAGAGCGTCAGCCTGCAAACCAAAAGGGCCTGGTTCAATTCCAGTTAAGGGCATGTACCTTAGTTGCAGGCTCCTCTCTGGCCCGGGCCCTGGTCAGGGCTCCTGCAGGAGGCAACCAATCGATATGTTTCTCTCACATCAAAGTTTCCCTCTGTCTTTCCCTCTCTCTCCCACTCTGTCTAAAAATCAATGGAAAAATACCCTCAGGTGAGGATTAACAAAAAATAAATAAAATAGTAGAAAAGTAGTACCTACCAGGGAATTCCCCTAAGACTGTCAGCTGATTTCTCAACAGAAACATTTAAGGCCAGAAGGAATTGACATGAAATATCCAAAGTGATGAAAAGCAAGGACCTATAATCAAGATTATTTTACCTACCAAGGCTATCATTTAAAATTGAAGGAGAGAGAAACCAAGATGGCGGCATAAGTTAACGCCGGAGATTGCTGCCTCGAACAACCAATTCAAGGGTACACCTAAAAGACGGAACGAACATCATCCAGAACCACAGGAAGGCTGGCTGAGTGGAAATTCTACAACTAGGAGGAAAGAGAATATCATACCCAGACTCAGAGGAGGCGCAGTGCTGAAGTGAAATACTCAGGTGCGGAGTGCGCGCGCGGAGCGGGCTGGCGGCGGAGGGCGCGGTTGTTGTTTTCAATCGGAAGGGAGTTTCAGACTCTGAGCTCCAGATCCGGGCGAGTCTCTAGGGACCCAGACTCAAATGGGAGAAGAGGGACTGTCTAGCTTCGGTCGGAACTCGAAGGCAGCTTTCTCTCCAAGGTTTGCAGCGGTTGCTGGGACTCTGTGAGGCAGAGCACCTAGGGACGGAACTGAGAGCAGCCATAACTGCTCGCTCAGCCCGCCCTGTTTGATCCAGTGTGACCCGCCCCGCCCAAGTCCTGCACAGAGCCATTTGCCAGATAGCCTCAGGCAAAGGCTAGATTAGCACCTCCCCAGAGGACAGAAGTTTTCCCACTGCAGACACAGCTGACTCTCATAGCCAGTTGGCCTGGAGGTCAAATCCCCCCAGTATTAACTACAACAATCAAGGCTTAACTACAACAAGACTGCGCACAAAGACCACTAGGGGGTGCACCAAGAAAGCATAAAAAAAAATGCGGAGACAAAGAAATAGGACAAAATTGTCAATGGAAGATATAGAGTTCAGAACCACACTTGTAAGGTCTCTCAAGAACTGTCTAGAAGCTGCCGATAAACTTAATGAGATCTACAAGAAATCTAATGAGACCCTCGATGTTATGATAAAGAACCAACTAGAAATTAAGCATACACAGACTGAAATAAAGAATACTATACAGACTCCCAACAGCAGACCAGAGGAGCGCAAGAATCAAGTCAAAGATTTGAAATGCGAAGAAGCAAAAAACACCCAACTGGAAAAGCAAAATGAAAAAAGAATCCGAAAATACGAAGATAGTGTAAGGAGCCTCTGGGACAGCTTCAAGCTACCAACATCCGAATTATAGGGGTGCCAGAAGATGAGAGAGAGCAAGATATTGAAAACCTATTTGAAGAAATAATGACAGAAAACTTCCCCCACCTGCTGAAAGAAATAGACTTACAGGTCCAGGAAGCGCAGAGAACCCCAAACAAAAGGAATCCAAAGAGGACCACACCAAGACACATCATCATTAAAATGCCAAGAGCAAAAGACAAAGAGAAAATCCTAAAAGCAGCAAGAGAAAGAAACTCAGTTACCTACAAGGGAATACCCATACGACTGTCAGCTGATTTCTCAACAGAAACTTTGCAGGCCAGAAGGGAGTGGCAAGAAATATTCAAAGTGATGAATACCAAGAACCTACAACCAAGATTACTTTATCCAGCAAAGCTATCATTCAGAACTGAAGGTCAGATAAAGAGCTTCACAGATAAGAAAAAGCTAAAGGAGTTCATCACCACCAAACCAGGATTATATGAAATGCTGAAAGGTATCCTTTAAGAAGAGGAAGAGGAAGAAAAAGGTAAAGATACAAATTATGAACAACAAACATGCATCTATCAACAAGTGAATCTAAGAATCAAGTGAACAAATAATCTGGTGATCATAATAGAATCAAGGACATAGCCTGAGAGGGAAGTTTATAGCTCTACAGGCCTATCTCAAAAAACAAGAAAAAATGGTAGTAAATCATCTAACTCTACAACTCAAAGAAGTAGAAAGACAGCAACAAGAAAACCCCAGAGTGAGCAGAAGGAAGGAGATAATAAAGATTAGAGCAGAAATAAATGACATAGAGACCAAAAAAACAATACAGAAAATCAATGAAACCAAGAGCTGGTTCTTTGAAAGGATAAACAAGATTGACAAACCTCTAGCCAGACTCACCAAGAAGCAGAGAGAGAGGACCCAAATAAATAAAATCAGAAACGATAGAGGCGAAATAACAACAGACCCCACAGAAATACAAATGATTGTTAAAAAATACTATGGACAGCTCTACTCCAACAAACTAGACAACCTGGAGGAAATGGACAAATTCCTAGAAAAATACAACATTCCAAAACTCAATCAGGAAGAATCTAAAAATCTCAACAGGCCAATAACTATGGAAGAAATGGAAGCAGTCATCAAAAAGCTTCCATCAAACAAAAGCCCCGGACCAGACGGCTTCACAGGGGAGTTTTACCAAACATTCAAGGAAGAACTAAAACCTATCCTCCTCAGACTGCTACAAAAAATTCAAGAGGAAGGAACACTTCCAAGCTCATTCTATGAAGCCAGCATCACCCTAATACCAAAACCAGGTAAAGACAACACAATGAAAGAGAATTACAGGCCAATATCCCTCATGAACATAGATGCCAAAATCCTCAACAAAATCTTAGCAAATCGGATCCAGCAGTACATCAGAAAGATCATACACCATGACCAAGTAGGATTTATCCCAGGGATGAAAGGATGGTACAATATCCGCAAATCAATAAACGTGATACATCACATAAACAAATTGAAAGAAAAAAACCACATGGTCATATCAATTGATGCAGAAAAAGCATTTGACAAAATTCAACACCCATTTTTGATAAAAACTTAAGCAAGGTGGGAGTAGAAGGATCATACCTCAACATAATAAAAGCCATATATGACAGGCCCACAGCCAACATCATACTCAACGGACAAAAACTAACACCATTTCCCCTAAGAACAGGAACAAGACAGGGATGCCCCCTCTCACCACTCCTGTTCAACATAGTACTGGAAGTGTTAGCCATTGCAATTCGGCAAGAAGAAGAAATAAAAGGCATCCAAATTGGAAAAGAGGAAGTAAAACTGTCCTTATTTGCAGACGACATGATATTATACATACAAAACCCTAGAGATTCCATCAAAAAGCTACTAGACTTAATACATGAATTTGGCAATGTAGCAGGATACAAAATTAACCCCAAGAAATCTGAGGCATTTCTATACACCAATAGTGAACTTTCAGAAAGAGAGATTATAAAAACAATCCCATTTACCATTGCACCAAAAAAATTAAGCTACCTAGGAATAAACTTAACTAAAGAGGTAAAAGACCTCTACTCAGAAAACTACAGGACGTTGAAAAAAGACATAGAGGAAGACATAAACAGATGGAAGAACATACCGTGTTCATGGATTGGTAGAATCAACATCATTAAAATGTCCATACTACCCAAAGCAATCTATAAATTCAACGCACTTCCCATTAAAATACCAACGGCATACTTCAGAGATCTAGAACGAACTTTCCAAAAATTCATCTGGAATAAAAAAAGACCCCGAATAGCTGCAGCAATCCTGAAAAAGAACAAAGTAGGTGGGATCTCAATACCAGATATCAAGTTGTATTACAAAGCCACTGTTCTCAAAACTGCCTGGTACTGGCACAAGAATAGGCATATAGATCAATGGAATAGAATAGAGAGCCCAGAAATCGGCCCGAACCAATATGCTCAATTAATATTTGACAAAGGAGGCAAGAACATACAATGGAGCCAAGATAGTCTCTTCAATAAATGGTGTTGGGAAAATTGGACAGATATATGTAAGAAAATGAAACTAGACCACCAACTTACACCATACACAAAAATAAACTCAAAATGGATAAAGGACTTAAATGTACAACAGGAAACCATAAAAATTCTAGAAGAATCCAAAGGCAACAAAATCTCAGACATATGCCGAAGCAATTTCTTCACTGATACAGCGCCTAGGGCACTTGAAACTAAAGAAAAAATGAACAAATGGGACTACATCAAAATAAAAAGCTTCTGCACAGCAAAAGAAACCATCAACAAAACAACGAGAAAACCCACTGTGTGGGAAAACATATTTGCCAATGACATATCTGATAAGGGCCTAATCTCCAAAATTTATAGGGAACTCATACAACTTAACAAAAGGAAGATAAACAATCCAATCAAAAAATGGGCAAAGGTCCTAAATAGACACCTTTCAAAAGAGGACATTCAGAAAGCCAAGAGACATATGAAAACATGCTCAAAGTCACTAATCACCCGAGAGATGCAAATCAAAACAGCAATGAGGTACCATCTCACACCTGTCAGACTGGCTATCATCAACAAATCAACAAACGACAAGTGCTGGAGAGGATGTGGAGAAAAAGGAACACTTGTGCACTGCTGGTGGGAATGCAGACTGGTGCAGCCACTGTGGAAGACAGTATGGAGTGTCCTCAAAAAGTTAAAAATGGAGCTCCCATTTGACCCTGTGATCCCACTTCTAGGAATATATCCCAAGAAACCAGAAACACCAATCAGAAAGGATATATGCACCCCTATGTTCATAGCAGCACAATTCACCATAGCTAAGATCTGGAAACAGCCTAAGTGCCCATCAGTAGATGAATGGATTAGAAAACTGTGGTACATCTACACGATGGAATACTATGCTGCTCTAAAAAGGAAGGAACTCTTACCATTTGCAACGGCATGGATGGAACTGGAGAGCATTATGCTAAGTGAAATAAGCCAGTCAATAAAGGAAAAATACCACATGATCTCACTCATTCATGGACAATAGAGACCATTATAAACTTTTGAACAATAATAGATACAGAGGCAGAGCTGCCTCAAACAGATTGTCAAACTGCAGTGGGAAGGCCGGGGAGGGTTGGGGGGCAGGAGGTAGGGGGGTAAGAGATCAACTAAAGGACTTGTATGCATGCATATAAGCATAACCAATGGACATAAGACACTGGGGGATAGGGGAGGCTAGGGGACTGTCTAGGGCGGGGTGGATAAAATGGATACATATGTAATACCCTTTGTAATACTTTAAGCAATAGAAAGAAAGAAAGAAAGAAAGAAAGAAAGAAAGAAAGAAAGAAAGAATCAAGGACATAGAAAGGGAATGGACTGACTATTCTTGGGGGAGAAAGGGGTGTGGGAGATGCGGGAAGAGACTGGACAAAAATCGTGCACCTATGGATGAGGACAGTGGGTGGCAAGTGAGGGCGGAGGGTGGGGCGGGAACTGGGAGGAGGGGAGTTATGGGGGGGGAAAAGAGGAACAAATGTAATAATCTGAACAATAAAGATTTAATTAAAAAAATAAATAAAATAAAATTGAAGGAGAAATAGAGTATCCCAGACAATAAAAAGCTAAAGGAATTTGTTACCACCAAACCAATATTATAAGAAATGTCAAAGTGCCTTCTTTAAAAAGAATAAGAAGAAGGAAAAGAGGAGAAGGAGGAGGAAGGGAGGAAGAGGAAGAGAAGAAAGAAGGTAGAGGAACATAATTACAAACGATCAATAAATAAAATAAACTGACAACAAAACAGATCCAGAGACATGGAATCATGCAACAGACTGACAGACTAACAATTCTCAGAGGGAAGGAGGGGGCAGGAAGAGATTAACCAAAGAATTTATATGCATAACCCATGGACACAGACAAGTGTGGTGAAGGCCTGAGGAGGGGACGTGAGGGGGGTCAAGGGGAGTAAAAGGGGGACATCTGTAAAACTTTCAACAACAAAGGTACATTTTAAAAAGAAAGAAAAATAATTGATAGAACAGACTCAACTGAAAAAATGACCTTGAGCAGGGACGTGAAAGATAACAAAAAGCCTGCTCAAGGACAGAGCATTCCAGCCAGAGGGAACAGCAAGTGCAAAGGCCCTGAGGTAGGGATGAGCCTTATGAATTCAAACAATAGTTATAATTCCCTAATTATATTAATTTTATTTTGCTCTCAACCTAAGTTGAAAAGTGAGAAATTTCATAGACATGAAAAAATCTGTAATTTTCTAAATTTTAACTAATTACCAAAAGTACTTTAAAACTCTACATCCATAAAGAAAATAAAATTATGCAATTTGCTCTCCTATAAAAAAAAAGGGGGGGGAGGAAGAAGAAGAAAACAGAGGAATATAATTTAAAAATAAAAGGGATGAAAAAGATATTTCATGCAAATGGAAAGGGAGAAAAGCAGGGGTAGCAATACCTATATCTGAAAAAATAGACTTTAAAACAAAGGCTACAGTAAAAGACAAAGAATCTATAATAATAAAAGTGTAACATGCAAATTAACTGAACGGCTGAACAGCAAAATGACCATCCGGACGACCTTCTGGACAACCTTTCAAACAAAGCCGAGGCTGCGAGGGCCGAGGCAGCCAGGGCTGCGAGGGCCTAGCCTTGCACGAATTTCGACAAAGAATACTACATAATGATAAAGGGAGCAATCCAACAAGAGGATAACCCTTGTAAACAATTATGCACCCAACATAGGAACACCTAAATACATAAAACAAGTGTTGATGAACATAAAGGGAGAGACTGACAATAATATAGTCATAGATTTTAACACCCCATTGACATCAATAGATAAATCTTCCAGACAGAAAATCAACAAGGAACCAGTGGCCTTAAGTGACACACTAGATCAAATGGAATTGGGAATTGATATGTTCAGAACATTTCACCCCAAAGAAGCAGAAGAGACATTCTTTTCAAGTGCACATGGAATATTTTCTAGGATAGACCACATGTTAGGACACAAAACAAGTTTCAATAAATTTAAGAAGATTGAAATCATATCAACCATCTTCTCCAATCACAATGGTATAAAAATAGAAATAATCACAAGAAAAAAACTGAAAAATATACTAAGACATGGAGGCTAAATAACATGTTACTAAACAATGTGTTAACAATGAGATTAAGAAATAAATCAAAAGATACCTTAAAGCAAATAAAAATGAGAACAAAACAACCCCAAGTCTATGGGACACAGCAAAAGCAGTCCTAAGAGGGAGATTCATAGCACTGCAGGCCTATCTCAAAAAATAAGAAAAATCTGAAATGAACAATCTAACTTTATAGTTAAAGGAACTTGGAAAAGAACAATAAAAAAGCCCAAAGTAATTAGAAGGAAAGAAATAATATAGATCAGAGCAGAACAAAATGAAATAGTCTAAAAAAATTACAAAAGATCAATGAAACCAGAGCTGGTTCTTTGCAAAGATAAACAAGATTGACAAACATTTAAGCAGACTCATCAAGAAAAAGAGAAGACCTAAATAAAATCAAAAACGAAAGAGAAGAAACAACTGGCATCAAAGAAATACCAAGAATTATAAGAAAATATTACAAACAATTATATACCAAAAAATTGGACAATCTGGAAGAAATAGATAAATTCCGAGAAACATAAAATCTTCCAAAACTGAATCAGGAAGAATCAGAGAATCTGAATACACAGATTTCTAGTATAACTAGTGAAATTGAAGCAGTAATCAAAATACTCCCAGAAAAGGGAAGTCCTGAACCCGGTAGCTTCACAGGTAAATTTTACCAAACATTCAAAGAAGAACTAACACCTATCCTTCTCAAACTACTGAAAAAAAAATCAAGAGGAAAGACTCCCAATCCTATTGTCATGATGCACCTTCCCATCCACCACACACCTCTGTCCTGCCCTCAGGTGACAGATGTGCAAACTGAGCATGGTGTCCAGGTTGTACTAGATTTCTTTGCATATACAGCAATCCAGTACCTGGTAATGGACTGAGAGGGGTGAAAACCTGAAGAAAGGCCCAGAGTCAGTGCTAGATTACCCTAAAGGCCAACTAAGCAAGTGCTTAGGTCATCAGCAGGGAAGGAGCCCCCAGCAATTACAGAAAAAGATCATTGGGAGAAAAAGATCATTGGAAATGTTTGATACTTAAATTTGATATTCAAAGAAACAGCAAAATCAACATCATGGGAAAAACAAAAGCTTCGCCATCAATATTTATCATGAAATACATATGGCAAGTGGATATAAATAATGGTACTTAAAAAGGAGTATGTATTCAGTTGCTGAAGACAGAATTCTATATATCTCCATTAGGAAAATTTATTAAATCATGATTTGCAAATCTTATATATCCTTACTAATTTTTGTCTGCTTGTTACTAATTTCTCCTTGTGGTTCTGCCATTTTTTTCATTACATTTTGAAGCCATGCTATTAGGTTCATAGTTAAAGTTGTTAAATCTTCCTGATGAATTGAAGTTTTCTACATGACCTATTCTTTATTTCTACAATGCTTGTTTATCTTAAATCCTATTTTTGCTATTTTGTGAAAAATCTCTTTTGTCCATCTTTTTACTTTCAACTCTTCTAAATTCTTATGTTTAGCTGTATTTCTTGTAAACAGCTATATCAGTTATTTGTACTGTGTAACAAAAAGACAGAAAGTGTTCAAATGTTTAAAAGTTAAGAAATACACCTAGAAGTAATCCATAAGCCAAATAACTCAGAATAAGAATCAGAAAATATCTTGAGTTGAATGACAAAAATTATATCAAAACGTGTGGATGAAACTAAAGTCCTATATAGAGAATGTTATCATTTAAAAGTGTACATTAAAAAGGTTGAAATTTCCTGACCGGTTTGGCTCAGAGCATCGGCCTGTGGACTGAAAGGTCCCAGGTTCAATTCCAGTCAAGGGCATGTACCTTGGTTGCGGGCACATCCCCACTAGGGGGTGTGCAAGAGGCAGCTGATTGATGTTTCCCTCTCATCAATGTTTCTAACTCTCTATCTCTCTCCCCTCCTCTCTGTAAACAAATCAATAAAATATATATTTTTTTAAAAGGTTGAAATTTAATGAACTAAACATCTACCACAGGAGTTAGAAAAATAACAGCAAATTAAACAGAAAAGAATAATACAGGTCAGAATAAAATTAACAAAATATAAAAGAAAAATAGGATCAGAATAGCCAAAAGTTGGTTAATTTTGAAAAGACTAATAAAATTGGTAAACATATGGTGAGACTGGTTAAAATGCAAGAGAGAGGGCACAAATTATTAAATTAGTGTTAAGAATGAAATTGGCAGCATCACTACAGATCCTACAGACATTAAGAGAATAATGGGGTGGGGGGGGCGCACAGATAATGAGAGAGTATATAGGCAACTTTGTGTAATGAATTTTAGATAACATGGCCACAGTTCTATAAAAATAAAACTTAGCCCTAGCCAGTTTGGCACAGTGGATAGAGCATCAGCCTGCGGAAGGGTCCCCGGTTAGATTCTGGTCAAGAGCACATGCCTGGGTTGTGGGCTCAATCCCCAGTAAGGGGTGTGCAGGAGGCAGCCAATCAATGATTCTCTCTCAACATTAATGTTTCTATCTCCCTCTCCCTTCCTCTCTGAAATCAATAAAAATTTATTTTTAAAACATAAAAATAAAAACTTATCCAAACTGAAGAATAGAAAAGAAGAGGTGGTGGGGAGATGGGTGAAAAATGTGAAGAGATTAAGAAGCACAAACTGCCAGTTATAAAGTTAGTCATGCAACACTTCTATAGACCAGCTCTAAATAGAACATGAAGTTTTTTAAGATACCATTTACAATAGTATCAAGTTCCTAGAAATAGATTTAACAAAAGATGTGCATGACAAATGTAAAGCTTTATTGAATTTAACAAGCCATATTATCAATATAATAGCAGCATGTGTAGCTTCGGCTTGTCTTCTTTTTTAATGGCTCACTGTCCATCACCTAAAATAAAAATATAACAGTTGTGTAAATTACTTAGCAGACTTTTACTTACATGATAATAAAGGTATACAAAGAATATTACAATTTTGGTTTTGTAAGGTAAAACTAAAATCAGAACCCTAACCACTGCACAGACTTCTATGCTAATGTACACTTTCAGGCATATAAGCACAATTTTTTTAAATGCTTCACTTTTTGGTGGTATGAAGAAAAAGATTTCTCAAGCCCAGAAAATCAAATCCTATGTGCCTTTTTAAAGATAACTTTTTGAATCAAGAGCAAAAACTGCCAATGATTTTAGTTAAAATAAAATTAACCAAAAATAATAATAAAAAATAAAATCAACCAAACAAAAACTCCAAGAAGCAAAACAAACAAGTAAGCCATCAGTATTATTCAAATGCATTGACTTGAAATATTCTTCTAATTATATACATTAGTTAAAATAATGATGTCATACTATTTAATTAAAGAGACCACAAAGAACATCATTGCATTTGATTTGTCTCTTTTGTGCAAACATATTTCATTGATCTAGATCAGTGATGGCGAGCCTTTTGAGCTCGGCATGTCAGCATTTTGAAAAACCCTAACTTAACTCTGGTGCCATGTCATATATAGAAATTTTTTTTATATTTGCAACCATAGTAAAACAAAGATTTATATTTTTGATATTTATTTTATGTATTTAAATGCCATTTAACAAAGAAAAATCAACCAAAAAAATGAGTTCGCGTGTCACCTCTGACACGCGTGTCATAGGTTCGCCATCGCTGATCTAGATCAACCTTTATATGGCCTATTTATAGTAAGGTGCCATTTATTTCACTTGCACCTGTTGTCCTGGTGTAAGTAGTCATAGCACTCCCCTTTAACTCTCAAGAGTATCCTGGTTTGAATGATAAAAATTACATGGTCACACTAGTTTTAATGTCATCATAGATGCCATTCAAATGTGAAAGAAAATAGTACCATTTCTCAGCCTGGCTCACAATTAAAAATACAACAAACCAACCTAGAAAAGTCAAAACATACAGATCCATATTATTTTTTGGTGTCTGTAAAATAAAGTGATTTTTGAGAAAAAGATCTGGCAAATAAAAAAATATTACTATTGTGTTGTTTAGATCTCCAAATAGTACTAAGGCATGTTAAATAATTTATATACTCTAAAAATATTTGATCACTTGTCTTGCATTTTAAAGGACTTCTACTCCAATGTAATAATACTTTCATGTTTTATAATTTAACAACATGGATAACTTAATTCACTGTTTTTCCTGATGCTGTCTTTGAATCAAGTATTTGGTGTATGAACAACCTTTCGAGAAATCTTTGTATGTGTGTTGTGTTACAAAAGTATAATAACATTGTAGAATAGAGCAACCCCATGACTTGCATTCTTAATGGGATAACCTACCTTTTGGAGTTTTAGCAGGAGCCAGAAAAGGTGGATTCTTCTCGTCTGCCTCACTGCCATCGGCAGGCTCATCACGAGGCCTTCCCAGAGCCATTTTCTGGCTTTCACCTTCCAATTCAGGTTCGTATATAAGTAAAGAGAGTTATTAATATAAGTAGTAAACCACACATTAATGCTATTAAATAAAGCTCTATAGGTTAGTATTGCAATAAATGTGATACATAAGAAAGCAATGAGCATTAAAGGGTTTTCTGGTAGAAAATAAAGTTTTATTTCTCATATTACCTCCTCCATGAAGTGTTTCTTTTTCTAAAACTGTTTTAAAATAACTTAGTTGTCACCTTTGTAAACCATAGACACTTGTATTATTGCACCTATATCATTAGCTATTTGTTTACACAAATTTCTCTGACAAGACTGTGAGCTCAAGACAGAAATCATTCTCTCATTTCTATTTATATCCTCAGCACCTAGTACCTCACCTACCACCAAGCAAGCCCCAACAAATGAGTGAAAAAAAAGTCTTAGCCGGTTTGGCTTAGTGGATAGAACTTCAGCCTGAGGAATAAGGGGTCCAAGGTTCTATTCTGGTCAAGGGCAGATACCTCAGTTGCAGGCTCCTCCCCCACCCCATCCCTGGTCAGGGCTCATACAGGAGGCAACCAATCAATGTGTTTCTCTCACATCGATGTTTCTCTCTGTCTTTCACTCTCTCTCCTATGCTCCCTAAAAATCAATGGAAAAATATCCTCGAGTGAGGATTAATAAAAATAAGTAAATAAAAAATGAATATATGCCCTGGTCAGCATGTTCAATGGTTAGAGCATCAACCTGCTCTACTGGAGGGTCTTGGGTTCGATTCCCCATGAAGGGCATGTACCTGGGTTGCAGGTTTGATCCCCGCCACCTGCCAGTGTGAGTATAGGAAGCAACCATTCTCACATCTGTTTCTTTCTCTTTCTCTCTCTCTCTCTCTCTCTCTCTCTCTCTCTCTCTCTCTCTCTTTCTCTCTCTCTCTCTCTCTCCCTCCCTCCCTCCCTCCCTCTCTCTTTCCCCTCCTTCCCCCCTCCCTTCTACTCTCTAAAAAATCAATGGAAAAAATATCCTCACTCCTTGGGTGAGGATTAAAAAATAACAATAAAAAAGAAAATAGAATATGTGACAACTAGATTATGGCTCAGGAAGACAAAAATACTGAACAATAAACAGCAACTAGAACAGGATTTTACATTTTTATTTCTCTATATTATGAAAAATAAATTTAAATCACAATCTAAGAGTTAACCAAAATATATCTAGGTTTGCTTAAACTTTTGATGCAATGACTTAAGTATTTTAAGATGACCAAATTTAACTAGTGAAATAGTGTATAATTTTGCCTAGATTTGATATTGCTTCATTTGATTTGTTGATATAGGCCCTTGGCAAGGATTGTATTTTCCAGGTGTAGCAAATAATTTAAAATATGGGATGGGTAAACTTATTGGAGGGAAAATTATCAGAGAAAGGGACTGCAGTTGCAAACTATACCTTTCCTTACCAGATAGGTTTCCAGCCACTTTTCAGGTGACCTTTTACTTATTCCTGTTACTAGTAAACATCATAAATTAAACACAAAATGTTCCTTTATCCCCTTTTCACCTTTAATCGCAGATGCTCCCTCTTCTCTCTTTTGTCCAGGTTCCTTAGAAGGACTCCCAACTGGTGGTTCCTCCTCAGATTTTTTGTCATGTGGTTGCTGGGCCTTGTGGGAGAGTAGATACAAATAAAAAGCATTCTTTTCACTATTGTAACAATAGAAGGCACAAGTATATATACTATTTTGCATAACTAATCACAAATCTAAAGAGGTTTTTCCTGTACTCTTCTCTGTAAGCACTCTTAATAAAGTTACTCTTCCTATATAAAAAATACTCTAAGGAAGGGCTTAGCTGCAAGGAACAAGAATTCTAAAAACCATTTTAATATTTTCTGGTGCTATTTATTAATACACACAATAGGGATGCTATAGGGATGATTTCCAGGCTCATGTCAATATACATATGCAGGCAACACCAGAATATAAGTCTCCTTGCTCAATGTCTCATTCATAACGTTCAGTTTTCACCTATTTTAGCAATGAGGTCCTTTATACAACAAATATGTATTGGTTCAACAACTTTTTCAATTTTTTCCAGAAAAATTAATTTTTCTGAATGGAAGTAAATGTTAGAGCACTCACAACCACAGGTTTAACTGCATCAAAAGATTCTTGACCATCTGGTCTTCCTCTAGATCTTGATCTCAGTCTTGCATTCATGGTTCACGCTGAAAATAAAAAATCATCAAGTGAAGATGTAGTGAAAAACAATAATTATACTGGACTGTTTCCCTGACCAACTGGTGATTATAAATTCTTTTTTACATTTGGTTAGATTCCCAAAATAAATCTTGAATAATAACTGCCGTAAAAATAGTAATACTAATAATAATTATTATTATAATAACTGCTGTTTTCTAATCATGTAATATTCAATGCAATTTCTCTCACCACCTATTAGGAAGAGAGGGGACCCTTCAAGTACTTTTTAAAAAGTACGACTTTACTAAAGAGATTTAGTTTCACAAGTAGACTCTCCAGTATAAATAGATTTTGTAACATATAGGTACGTCCAGCTCTCCACTGACAACCACCGATTCTGTGCTCTGTCGGCAGTTTCAGGTGCCTCCAAGAGTCAGGTACCTCCAACACCACCCCCAAGACTCGCCCCATCTCCTTTGGACCCCCTGCCCGTCGCCGCCCACCATCCGTCCTTGTCCTAGCCCCGCCGTAACAACGGCCATGGCGGCTTTGATGCCTGTAAAGAGAAAGAGGACGACCTCGAGGACTTTCTTCCTCAGAGGCCACAGAGCAAGACACCCCAAAGCATGAGGCCGACTGGCTCTCTCCTCACACTTACACTCCTGGGAGGACTGACCTGTGGACCTATCAGTTGAGTCTCAGCTCCCGAGAAAGAAACTCGACCTTAAGACGCAAACCGCAGAGCTCTGCACACGGACCCCGTACAACCGCCAGACCGATGACTCATAAAGCCCGGCACTGGGCATGCGCACTGCGTCTCGTGCCGGGCACTGACCTGCGTGGACTAGTATCCCCATCCCCCACCCCCACCCCCCACGAGCTCCATGGACACCTTTTGAGTTTGTCCTGTCTGGGGTTCCTGGGGCCTCCAGGACTCAGACCCTTCAAATAAAGCCCCTAACACTCTCCACAGCCCACTATCCTCCCTTGCCCTGGTCCAGCCACAAGGCCCATGGTGGCCGAGATACTTGGAAGGAGAAAGACCACAACCTACAAGACTTTCTTTCTCTGAGGCTACGAACATGCTGACCAGACCCGCCTGAAGCCCGATAACTCTCTCCTCACACGTACTCATTCACATCAGTTCACACTTACACTTGTCACCAGACAGCAGAGAGCCTCCTGGAGAATCAGAAAGAGAATGAAAATGGTAAGTACCTCCCAATGCCACCTAAACACAACCTCTGCTGCGTCAACTCCGCCAGCCAGTCGCAAGCCGCAGCGGTATGCGTGGTAACACCAACACTACTGCACAGTGACGTGTGTCACGTGGGCCGTGGGTCCAGCCCTCCCTGGGTTGCAAGCTCCACCCCACTGGGAGTGGAAAGTTGCTTCCCAGTCCCAGAAGGAATTTTCCTTCCTTTCTCCACCCCCCAAAAACTTTGTTTTTGTCTAGGAACGTTCTCAATGCTGTATTCCACCTGCTGGTTGCCCCTCCAAATCTTCCTCACAGTATAGACGCCTCAGTGGCCTTAAGAGAGCCTGTAGTCTCCCCAAAGATGCATGAAAGCTTTTTTTAGGGTCTGAAGAATTGCAAAGCTATTTAAAGCATAACAGGTATCCAGAAAGGTAAAAAGAATTGATAAATCCAAACACATAAGCCTTAAAACTCGCACACATCCTGTGACTGAGCAGTTCTACTTCTAGAGCTTTATGTTAAGGAAACTGCCTTGCACGTGAAAAAAAAAAGATGTAGATACATAGCACTTACAAAGCAGCTTAATTTATAAAAGCATGGTTATGGACTTGTTATATAAGTAAACTTTGGCACATTTTTTTCAATTACATTTTACATTCAATATTGTTTTGTATTAGTTTCAGGTATACAACATAGTGGTTAGATAATCATATATTTTGCAAAATATTCCAATATTTCCAGTACACACCTGGCACCTACATAGTTATTACAATACTAAAGATTTGAATACTATTCCTATGCTGTACTTTACATCCCCATGACTATTTTTGTAACTACCAATCTGTACGTCTCAATCCCTTCACCTTTTTTCACCCAGTCCCCCAACCCCCATACCCTCTGATAACCATCACGCCCATCTCTGCATCTATGACGTTGTTTCACTTTTTTGTTTGTTTATTTTGTTATTTAGATTCTACATGTAAGTGAAATCATATGCTATTTGTCTTTCTCTGACTGACTTAATTCAGTTAATATAATTAACCTCTGTCACAAATGGTAAGATTTCCTTCTTTAAAAGGCAGAGTAATAATTGCTTGCCTCCATTTCATTTCATTGTTTTTCTGGGGTTTTCTCCTGTTCTTTTGTTTGGGGCATGTTTCCCTGTCTCCCCATTTTGGCTGCCTCTCTGTATTCACTTCTGTGCATTAGGTATATCTGCTATGTCTCCCAGTCTTGGTAGGGTGACCTTATATAGTAGGTAGGTATCCTGTGGGGCTCAGTGGTGCAGTCTCCTTGATCACCTGAGCTAGGTGCTCCGGGAATGTCCCTTGTGTGGGTTATGTGAGGCCTCCTGTTGATCCTCACCAAGGATATTTTTCCATTGTTTTTTTAGGGAGAGTAGAAGAGAGAGGGAAACAGACAGAAACATTGATGTGAGAGAGACACATTGACTGGTTGCTTCCCACACACACTCCGACCGGGGCCAGGGATGGAGCCTACAACCAAAGGACATGCCCTTGACCAGAATCCAACCCACAACCCTTCAGTCCTTGGGCCAGCGCTCTAACCACTGAGCTAACCAGCCAGAGCTGTAGATGAGTCTTGATGAGTCTCATCTGTGGGTGGGGTTGAACCTCAGGCTGGCTGACAATGAGGATTGACCCTGACCACAGCATATGAGCTTCTGTGTAGGGGCTGACCCTATGAAACGGAATTCATTATGGTGCCAACAGAGATCTCCCTTTGGTTGTACCACTTGTGGAGCTAATTGGGTCGTGCTCTAATCTGGTCTGAAGCCCACCATTGAGTGTTTTAGTCCTGGGGCCTCTTAGGAGGGACTCCAGTGCAGGTCAATGTCAGACACTGCTTGTGATCAGACCTGGGCTACCTGTTTGGAGGTACAAAGAGATCAACACTTTGTGGCTGCCTCTGCTGGGACTGGGTGCATGCCAGAGGGGCCAAGCTGCATATCAAGGCCAGCTTAGGGTTTGCTCATTTTTTAAGTAGTCAGTTAGGATCTCAATGGTGTTATGAGTACTAAAGCCATTTCTAGAATATCTCTATTTGAATCTGCCATCAAATCCCAAAGCATAAGTATTTCAAATATATACAACTGTGGCAAAAGTGTGTTTGAATATGAACTTTCATGTTGTAAACTGTTCAGATGATATTTAGAATCACATCTGGTCCATAAGGTAGGGAATGCAAAGGTAAAATACCACTGGGAGTAGAGCTGATTTCTTTGTGTACTTCTGAAAACCAGGCCTAAAAAGGGAACAAAAGGAAGGCTTTATGGTCTGGCTACAGCTTCTGAAAATAAATGCAGCCTCTTTAACAGACCTACTAGGA
This sequence comes from Myotis daubentonii, assembly GCF_963259705.1. Taxonomy (NCBI): domain Eukaryota; kingdom Metazoa; phylum Chordata; class Mammalia; order Chiroptera; family Vespertilionidae; genus Myotis; species Myotis daubentonii. Next base: position 5,347,277 of record NC_081861.1, on the reverse strand, counting down.
AGGCAGGCACTTAGTGAAAATGAGGAACATCTAGGCATAGAGCAAAGAGCAAGCCATTTGAAGCCCTGGAAACACGAGTTAGAATCCCATCTCCACTGCTTCCTCTCTGTGGAACCAAGAATGTTAGCTCAACATATATGAAATTCAATTTCCTCACCTGTAAATTGTGCTTAGTAATCTTATCTTTTAGGACTCTTAGGGGAAAAGAACACCCTTTGTAAATATTCAACTCAGTTCTTGGTTATACATACACTCAATAAATGATGTGTTATCATAAATATTATCATTACTATTATGGTTAAATTTTTCTAAAACTACCTGTACTTGGTAGTTATATTTTTATTGGGCTTGTGTTCTCCATGAAAACAAAGGTTTTTGGCAAATACTAGTATTTGAGGCGCAAAAAAAAGTAAAGTAGATTTCTGGACAATTCCTTCTCCCCTCCCTTTTTTATCTGCTTCTTCCTCATAATTTTGCACACCATGTGTCTTCTTAATGATTACCACTTCCTCCATTTAGAATGAACTCCTTTGTTTGCAAGTGAAAAACTACAGCCAGAGCCTATTTTTCTTTGTCCAAGACCACACCCAAGTTAGATCCTGAGTGCACCATCAATGTATTGTTTGATTCCAAATGAAGTGATCTTGCCACTTTACCACCCGCTGTTTATCCTGCCAATGTATTTCAAAGAGCTAGCAGTCATTGAGAGCTTACTCTGTGAACTTAACCAACGCTATTTCACTCTCACACTCATAACCCTAAAAAGGCAAAAACGATTACTATTCTCACTTTACAAATGAAAATGTTGATGTTCAGAAAGAGTAAGTAATTTGCCCAAGGACACACAGTGGCCATGTTATAAAAGACACTTGTCCAAACAGAAAAGACTTCATAATTATGGGAATCAAAATACAAAGATGGGCCTGGCTGGTGTGGCTCAATGGTTGAGCATCAACCTATGAACCAGGAGGCCATGGTCCAGTTCCTGGTCAGGGCACATGCCCAGGTTGTGGGCTTGATCCCCAGTGTGGGGCGTGCAGGAGGCAGCCAATCAATGATCTTCCATCACTGATGTTTCTATCTCTCCCTCTCCTTCCCTCTCTGAAATCAATAAAAATATATTTTTTAAAAAATACGAAGATGCACCCTGATCAGTTGGCTCAGTGTATAGAGTGTCGGCCTGTGGACTGAAGGGTCCTGGGTTTGATTCCAGTTAAGGGCATGTACCTTGGTTGCAGGCACATCCCTAGTGAGGGGTGTGCAGGAGGCAGCTGATCGATGTTTCTCTCTCATCGATGTTTCTGGCTCTCTATCCCTCTCCTTTCCTCTCTGTAAAAAATCAATAAAATATATTTTTAAAATAAATAAAAATACAAAGATGGGATGGCATCTATGTCCACCTTTCTACCACTGACTTCCCAGCTGTAGTTGCATGAGCTCCTGCATGCAGCTCTGGGTTCCTACCTGGAAAGCCCCCCTTTTGGCCTCTTCCTGAACCAAATATCTAGTCACAACTGGGGGGGGGGAGTCTCCAAAGAATGTGGAGACCCTGGGTTTAGTCAGCAAAGTCTAAAGCCTGAGCTCTTTCATTTTTTTAATTTTCTCTCGATAGATAGATGATAGATAGATATAGATAAATAGAGTTCAGAGAGGAAGGGAGAGGGAGAAAGAGATAGAAACATTGATGATAACAGAGTATCATTGATCAGCTGCCTCCTGCACACCCTACACTTGGGATCAAGCCTGCAACCCGGGCATATGCCCTGGCCACAAATCAAACCGAGACCTCCTGGTTCATAGGTCGCCACTCAACCACTGAGCCATGCCAGCTGGGCTAAAGCTTGAACTCTTCTAGTGAGGGTTTGTTCCCCCAAGTAAAAGAGTGTTCAGGATCAAATATCCTATATCCTGCACCAGGACACCTGGTGTCAGAGGCACCAAGATTTTTCAGAAGAGCCAAACGATCAGGAATTAGGTGCACCACTCTCTCCCTTTTGGGCTTTGGCTGGCTCTTCATTAAAACAAGAGTTTGTACTAGAATCCAAAGGTTCCTCAGCTCTAACATGGAATAAATAATGCAGGTGTATGTAGGGTGTTGAGACAGATAATGGCTCTGAAATCAGACAGGCCTAATTGGGAAACTACTTTGCTGTGTTTTGGAGAAGTTACTTATGTTTTAAGCCCATTTCCTCCTCTATAGAAAAGAGATTTTGTGAACTAATACACATAAAGCAATGGCTAGCAAATAGTAAACACTTAAAAATATTCATTACTTTTTCAATTAAAATTTAAGGGACATTCGGGGATATATTTATCCCTAAAAAGTCTCTCCCACTTACTCCTTACATCAGTAGTACCCACCTCATGCCACTCATGCGCCCCAAGTCATCCAACCTTTTCTGCCTGGCCTTTTTGATCTTCCACAATCTTCTTTTTATCTCCCATGCTATATCGTTAAGCTTTTGAAGCCTAGGAACCATGCCCTATAAACCTATTTGCCTTATACCAGCCAGTACAGAATAGAGATTTCACTGATTAATTGGTTGTTTTTCCCTCTCTGGCTTCAGTAATCTCATCTGTAAAATGTTAGGACTGTGAACAACATCTTCTAGCTTTGATACTCAAAAGATATATGAAAAAAGCCCCACAGTTTTATCAGAAAAAGATAAAAAGTCTTAGCCATTGGCATAAATTGAAAGGATCTTGTTCTGAGATGCAATGTTGATGATTTCATAATAGTTCTCATGTTTCTGGAAACTCCAGAAAACTAGGATTTGCTGTTTCTCCCTCCACCCAAAGTAAGAAATAGCAGGACCTCTGAGATGAAACATCATATCGCCTAGTTGGGGAAACAACCTCAGGAATTCAGTACCAACATGGCAAGTTTAATATTTTGCTAATGGGACATCATTGTTTTTCACACAATAGGTAATATAACCCTGACTCTCATCTGAAAGAGGGACTGTCCCTCTGCTTAAACTGTTTCAAAAGAAGTACTGTGTTGCTTCCTTATAGTTTCAATGTAGGGGACTGGAATTTCTTCCTAGAGTTTGAGGACACTTGTTTTAAAAAATGAAAAGAAAAAAGGCACCTTTCTTCTGCAGAGCACAATGTCTCCACTATCAGGTTGGACACAAAGCAAGTGCCTATAAAGTCTTGGCCACTGAGGGTAGAGAGAAGATAACTGGAAATGGACAGAGAGCATTGAGGGAGGACCCAGGAGGCCAGAAAAAAGTAACTTTCTTTCTTAATGTTAGACTCAAAAGGGCTTCCTAACTTCATTCTATTTCTATCTGATCATTAAAAACTTGTGTTTTATTCTAAGCATGAGAAAACATCAGACAGACCTAAATTGGGGTACATTATACAAAATACCTGACCACTACTCTTCAAAAATATTAAGGTCATGAAAGACAAGGAAAGACTGAGGAACTGGCATAGACAGGAGGAGAGTAAGGAGATATGACATGACTACGGTGACAAATGCAATGTGGAATCCTGGAACAGAAAAGACTTCAGTGGAAAAACTGATGAAATCTGAATGAATTTTGTAGTTTGGTTCATAGTATTGTATCAAGGTTAATGCCTTACTTTTGATAAATATTCTGTGGTTATATAAGATATTAACATAAGGGGAAGCTGGGTAAAGGAATTCTCTGTACTATTTTCACAGCCCTTTATAAGTCTAAAATTACCTCAAGATAAAAGTTAATAAGGGGGGAAAAAGTTAATAAGGGGAGCCTGAGACACCTTGTCCTCAACATCAAAAGACAAAGGTTCTCCTCCAGACCCCCTCTTTCCCCAGCTTCTCATTTCCTCTGAGAACTTAACAGTGACTCTTAAAGGCCTCTAGCTGCATTAACAGCAAGTCAGTCCAGCAATCTGAAGAAATGACCTGGTTAGACCTGCATTTTCCAAATAATTAAAACAAACTTTTCTTGAAGGCACTATTTTTAGGAAAGTAGTATCCATTTCTGTGCCTTCTTATACAGAGCATGGAAAACAGTGCTTAATTTTTCATTGTCTACAAGTATTAGTACAAACATCTGCTTTTGTACAGTATCTAAATAAGAGCTCTTGGGGCTGACCAATGAGGACAGCTAATTGTAGTGTTGGATATTTTGGTTCTGTTCCATGAACCTGCACTGTCTCCTCTTCCCTTATAAGACTGCCCTGTTGGTTCTTTAGCGGGAGAAGGGGACGCATTAGATGAGTGACTTTGAGGTGACAGCTTGGGGCATCTGGTACCCCAAAGAGTCCTCATAAATCACTAGAGCACAAGTCATTTTCACCACTCTCTGGGTTTTCTGAAATGATGTCATAATCGTCATCATCAGTTTTCCAGTTGGTGACCAGAGCCCACCCTACAGAGAACGAATTTTCATAAAAAAGAACCAATGATGTGGCAGCATCAAGAGCCAAAGAATCGATGATATACTGAGCTCCACCTGTATGTTTGTGTGTCACTGAAATTCAGGTATCACTGGGGCCAAGGCTTCACAGGGTAAAGCAGCCAGAGCACTATAACCACTGTAGGGTGTCCCATTGGCATCCACTGATACCACATGCCCTGTTCACACTTCTTTCTTGGACTTGGTAAATTTATTTGTCACTAAGAACAGAGCTGAATACTTAATCTTGAGGGTCACTTTCAGCTCTAACATTCTAGGGGTCTGCTCTTTGAGATATGATTTTCTCTTTTATATGAAATCCTCCAAAGCCATCAAAGAATAATTATCACGCCTGAATGATGCAAATCTGTTTTATCAATTAGGCATGATCGTCTCTTTTCTAAGTCCATAATCGCAGATCCCACTAGGCCACACCTTAAAGAGCTTTATGTTGGGAGAAAGTGTCAGTGTAGATCAACAGCATGAATGGGTCTCTGTGCAACAAACCATTGGGCAACTCCAAAACCTCCTCTTGTAGAAGCATATATGAGCTAGTGCCCATCTACAGTAGGGAAGCTGGTGTCCATTCAATGAGTCCCAGAAGGAAATTTGCCCAAGCTGCAGATTGTGGAGAATGCTTGAAATTTTTCCACTGACTTTGTTCTTCCCTTTAGAGAAGTCTTGACTTGCTTCATCATGATTCCATGTGTAACCCAGAGCCAGATGAAGAAATAAAGAAATTCCTCCATACAAGTTCTTCAACTTAAATGTCCAAACTGAGTAAAACCAGAGTGTACTAGGGTATTAAGGGAGCTTCAAAGAAAGGAGATCAAGCAGGACCTCAGCAGACAAGTTTGCTGAGGTCTAGAGCCCAGGCTGGGGAAGAGAGTGCCCCCTAACTCCACCCCACAACCATGCACCAAGATCAGGAGAGCTTGGGGCTGTATTTCCCACCATCAGGTTGTCTTGACTTCTTTGCCCTGGCTTCAAGATCATCACGTCACTAACCCACATACCTGTTATCCTAAAGAAGAGGGATGGAGCACAAAGGGTGTGGGATTTGGACACAGATAGACCTGGGTCTGCATTTTAACTCTGCCATTTATGAGCTGTCGTACTTTATGCAAGGTACTGAACAGCTCTGTGACTCAGTCTCCTCATTAAAAGGAAGATAATAGTTCTCTGCCACAGGGTCATTGGGAGGATTAGAGACAATGCACATAGAGCTCCTGATAGCTGTGCTTAGGACATGGTAGTCATGGCAACCAATAAATGTAGCTGTTTTTCTCTATTCCACATGAAAGAAGCCAGACACAAAAGGCCACATATTGTATTATTCCATTTGTATGAAATGTCCAGAATGGGAAAATCCATAGAGAAAGAAAGTAGATTAATGGTTGCCAAGGGCTTGGGGGAAGGAGGAATGGAGAGTGACTGCTAATGCATAAGGCTTTCTTTGGGGGATAATGAAAATGATCTGGAATTACATCGTGGTGATAGTTGTGCAACATAGTGGATATACTAAAAATTACTAAATTTTATATTTTAAAAGGGTAAATTTTATGAGACATGAATTATATCTTAATTGAAAATTCTTAAAAATAAATTCTCTGTTCCTCAGTTTATGAATATTAAGAGAAATGAATATTTATTGAATGTGGATAACAGTAGCACCCACCTCATAGGGTTTTGTGAAGATTAAATGAGTCAATTAATGTAAAATATTTAGACTATACCTGGAATACTATAAAAGCTCAATAAATGTCAGCTATAATTATTACTGTTATTGTTATCATAATCATCATCATTTTTATCATAGGTAGCATAGTCTAGTAGTTAATATCAATGGAGTTTAAGTCAAACAGACCTAGTTTAAAATCTGATTTCACACTTAGCAGCATATATTATAACTAGAGGCCTGGTGCACAAAGATTTGTGCACTGGCGGGGGGGGGGGTGTCCCTCAGCCCAACTTGTGCCCTCTCACAGTCTGGGACCCCTCAGGAGAAAATGACCTGCTGGCTTAGGCCCGCTTCCGGGTGGCAGAGGGCAGGCCCAATCCCTAGGTACCTGCCCTGCAGCCCCTGGTCGGGCTCAGAGCAGGGCCTATTGGGGAGTAGGGACACCTCCCCCTGCCATGCACAGAGCAGGGTGGATCAGGAGGTTGCAATGCCACCCCCAGTCACGCTCAGGGTAGGGCCGATTGGGGGTTGGGACACCACCCCCTGTCACACTCAAGGCAGGGCCGATGGGGAGGTTGCGGCACCACCTCCTGTCATGCACAGAGCAGGGCAGATCAGGGGGTTGTGGCGCCACCCCTGTCACATACAGAGCCGGCTGATCAGGGGGTTGCGGCGCTGCCCCCTGTCACGCACAGAGCAGGGCCCATCAGGGGGGTTGGGGAGCTCCCCCATCACGCACAGAGTAGGGCCAACAGAGGAGTTGGGGCACTGCCCCCTGTCACACACAGAGCAGGGCAGATCAGGGGGTTGGGGCGCCACCCCCTGTCACCCACAGAGCAGGGCCAATCAAGGGGTTGGTGCACTCCCCTTTGTCACACTCAGGGCAGGGCCGATGGGGAGGTTGCGGCTCCACCCCGTCACACACAGAGCAGGGCCCATGGGGGGGTTGAGACGCCGCACCCTGTCATACACAGAGCAGGGCTGATCAGGGGGTTGGGGAGCTCCCCACTATCAGGCACAGAGCAGGGCCGATCAGGGAGTTGGGGCACCTTCCCCTGTCACGAACAGAGCAGGGCGGATAGGGAGGTTGTGACCCCGCCCTCTGTCACACACAGAGCCACAGGGCGATCAGGGGGTTTGGGCGCTTCCCTCTGTCATGCTGCTCCAGGGGCCAGGAGGCCTCGCGGCTCTGCTGATCCCAGTGCTGGGAGGCCTCGCGGCTCCGCTTGACACCGGGGCAGTGAGGCCTCGCTGCTCTGCTGATCCCGAGTTCGGGAGGCCTCGCGGCTCCACTGATCCCGGTACTGGGAGGCATATTACCCTTTTACGATATTGGATAGAGGCCTGGTGCATGGGTGGGGGCCGGCTGGTTTGCCCTGAAGGGTGTCCCAGATCACGGTGGGGGTCCCGCTTGGGTGCCTGGCCAGCCTGGATGAGGGGATGGTGGCTGTTTGCAGCTGGTCACACACCCTTCAGGGTGGGGGTCCCCACTGGGGTGCCTGGCCAGTCTGGGTGAGGGGCTGAGGGCCGTTTTCAGGCTGGCGGGTGACTGAAGCTCCCAACCGCTCCTTTTTTTCTTTTTTTTTTATTCTGGGATTTATTTACCTTCTATGGCTGTCACTGGAACTGAGAGCTGGCTTTAGCTCTGAGGCTCGGCTCCAGCTCTGAGACCTCGGCTGCTGAAAACAGGTATCTTGGTTTGTTTGGATTCTATAATTGAAACATTGTTGCCATCACTGCCGCTATAAGCTCTGAGGCCGAAGCTGGCTGAAAGCAGGTTTCTGGAGCTTGTTTAGCTTCTATAATTTCAACAATGTTTCTTAGACTGCAGCTCAGAGCCCGGGAGTGGCAGGCGGGGAACCTTGGCTTCCTCTATCACTGGAGCAAGCAAGCCTCCTGTTCGCTTCAGCTGCCTGGCTGCCGGCCGCCATCTTGGTTGGCAGTTAATTTGCATATCACCCTGATTAGCCAATGGGAAGGGTAGAGAAGTTACAGTTAATTACCATGTTTGTCTTTTATTAGATAGGACTAGAGGCCTGGTGCACAAAAACTTGTGCACTAGGGGGGCAGGAGGGGTCCCTCAGCCCAGCCTGTGCCCTCTCGCAGTCTGGGACCCCTCAGGGGATGACCACCTGCTGGCTTGCAGCCCGGCAGCCCTCGGGGGATGTCCACTTGCCAGCAGGGAGCAAGCCTAAACTGCAGTCGGACATTCTTAGTGCTGCTGAGGAGGCAGGAGAGGCTCCTACCACCACTGCTGTACTGGCAGCCATCAGCCTGGCTTCTGGCTGAGCAGAGCTCCTCCATGTGGGAGTGCATTGACCACGAGAGGGCAGCTCCTGCAGTGAGCGTCTGCCCCCTGGTGGTCAGTGTGTGTCATAGTGACCAGTCATTCCCAGTCCTTCTGCTGTTAGGGTCAGTTTGCATAGTACCCTTTTACTATATAGGATAGAGGCCTGGTGCACAGGTGGGGACCAGCTGGTTTGCCCTGAATGGTGTCCCGGATCAGGGTGGGGGTCCCCACTGGGGTGCCTGGCCAGTCTGGGTGAGGGGCTGAGGGCCGTTTTCAGGCTGGCGGGTGACTGAAACTCCCAACCTCTCCTTTTCTTTTTTTTTTTTATTCTAGGATTTATTTACCTTCTATGTCTGTCACTGGAGCTGAGAGCCAGCTTTAGCTCTGAGGCTTGGCTCCAGCTCTGAGACCTTGGCTGCTGAAAGCAGGTATCTGTGTTTGCTTGGGTTCCATAATTGTAACACTGTTGCAGTCCTGCTCACTCCAGCTCTGACAGCTGAAAGCAGGTTTCTGGGGATTGTTTAGCTTCTATAATTGCAACATAGTTGCTTAGACTGCAGCTCAGAGGCCAGCAGTGGCAGGCGGGGAACCTTGGCTTCCTCCTTCACTGGAGCAAGCAAGCCTCCTGTTCGCTTCAGCTGCCTGGCTGCCGGCCGCCATCTTGGTTGGCAGTTAATTTACATATCTCGCTGATTAGCCAATGGGAAGGGTAGTGAAGTTACGATTAATTACCATGTTTCTCTATTATTAGATAGGATGGTTGATGGTCAGCCACTGGATTCAGATTTTCTTAATATTTATCAGTTGTGTGACTTCAGACAATTTTCCCATCCCTTCTATTCCCCCTTTTCTTCATCTGTAAAATAGAGGTAATGCTAGTTCATACCTAATGAATTACCATGAGAATTAAATAGTGTATCCATTAGGATGCTTTTGGCTTTAAATTTCAGAAAGCTGGCTCAATTAGTTTTAAGCCAGATAGATGGGAAAGAAAGAAGAGGTTTAATTTTCACCAGCCATTAGTTTTGGAATGCTTCTCAGAGACTTCTCTGCCCAAATTTTTCTCCTGGGTTGCTAAGATTGCTATTCCTATGTATTTAATGTAAACTGTTTCAAAATGTTGGTAATAGGCAGGAACTAAATAAAACAATACCACATATGCCGAGAGTATAAATCTCACTGAGAAGGCTGCAAAATATTTCAATAATGTAACATTCCTGCCCAATCAATGGTATCATTCAGAATGACACTTAGAATAGGCTAATATAATGCCAACATACCCCCTACAAGGCAGTTAATGCAACAGGAAGCTATAAATCAAAGCCCTGAATTGGGCCTCTCAAACCTAGCTTAAATTTTTCCATCAGCAAATTAGGAAATGAAAGCAGAATGCATTCTCCAATTGGCAGCCTAAGTATGGAAAAGCATCTTATCACTGTACTTAACAATTATAGAATCACAAGATTGCATGGTTCTTTAGTAAAGATGAATTCATTCTCTGGAGTTGCCAATGGAGGCCTTGAGACTCAATGAGAGGAAGCCCTTGCCAAGGTCAGACCAGCTGGATTTCAACTGGATTGAACCTACATTCTAGCCTTTTGTTTTTCTTTCCCTTCTTTTGTCCATCACAGCACCTGATATACAGGGTGTCCCCCAAAAATATATATACACTTTAATAGCTGATAGCTCAATTTTTAAAATGAAATATATTTTGAATAAACACTACCTTTAGAATTATTCAAAGTGTGTGTGTGTATATATGTACATTTTTGGGGGGGAACTATATATACATACAAGGTCAAGGTTCTAACTGCTTTCATGGCCTTGTTCCAGGGCAGGCAACAGCATCATCTATTCCATAGATTCTGTGCTCAGTCAGCCCCCTTCCCCAAGAATCCAAGATTTTAGGGAAATTTTGTACCGTTCAACCCAATCTGGATCTAAGTTTCTTCTCAGTGTTCAAACCACTAACAGATTTCCTCAGCCATTCTTTCTTTCTCCCTGGTTGGGGCACAATTGTACTTACATCTATTATGAAATCATTAAGATTTCAAAGTACTCTTCAGTATTTCATATCGATTTGTCAATAATGAGTAAATCCCTAATAAAATGAGTACTTTTCCTCCTTGATGGTTTATGACTTGAACTGATGGAATATATTGAAAAGTACTTAAATACTCACTATATCCTCCACTATGAGTATACATGCACGCACATACATACACAGGACTGTCATATATTTCCTGGATAAGGTTAAAATTCTAAAGGCATTCTAGGTTCCTTGATTCCACCCAATGAATCTTGATCAAACATTTCTCTTTAACAAGAATGTTGGAAACTCATGCAAAGATTAGTTAAAGACAGCAAAATACATAACAGATCTACTTCTTGCTTATTACCAAGTAAGAGTTTGCTCCATTAAAAGGCATTGAATGGGAGCACATCCAGGCCAAGTACTATTCAGATTCCTCTGCTCTTGTTCCTGGCGTTTGGACAGAGGCCCCACTGGTAAGCTCCCTCTGAGAGGGATGGACTGAATTATGTGTTAATCTAAGTGTCATATAGGGTCATTCTGGAAAGTGGGTCCTTTAGCTTTGCTGAAGAGAGGAAGTGGGAAACACTGTTAAAATTTGTACACATTCCACTCCCTCTGCCTTCAAAGGAAACCTCAGAGCTGAGGTACCAAAGTGGCTTCCAGTAGACAGGAGAGCACAGACATCCCCTGCCTCTGTCACCTGCCTTTAGTGTGTAGACAGAGTCGCTGTGACAGACAGCAAGAAGCCCAGCTCTCTCATTGTTGGTCCTTGCTGTGGGGTGTCACAGGCATAAATCACTGCTATGTGGGCCCACTGTACATTTTAGCACTTTTAGATGCTATATATTTCAAATAATTTTATTCCAATGATGAGGGGTGGGTAAGCAACTGCCTATGAGACAGGAGTTGTGAAGAGGTTGTCACCTCGAGTTCCCTCTGGCACGCACACGCACATGCATGCGCGCGCACGCACGCGCATACACACACACACACACACACACACACACAGTGCTGCAGGCAGAGATACAAAGTTGTCCATGTGAGTCAGCAGGGCTTTGTTCTTATTTGTCCTCTTCTCAAAGTATGTACACTTAGTACAGCAACTTTTCATTTGTTTCTGTAAGTCCTGGGGGGAAATCATAAATCTATCTATTTATGAAAATTGGTAATGGCTTTCTTCTTCTATTTCAATTGACAGACATAATGCATAAAAAGGAAATTCATATTGATTCTATTTCATCAAAACAATTTCAAGAAGTTTATTGGTCAAAGGAGAAAGTTGTCAGCTACTGCTTAGCACTGTAATAATTAGCAATTTGTTTTCCTGGAGACATGTAATTACAACACCTGTCATTGTGCTTCGGGCCAGACCTTCCTGAGAAAGTATTTATAGAGCCATGTGATTATTCTGCCTCCATGTGAAGAGGTGCATAGATGCCCCCCATGTAACACATCACATTTGGTAACTCCATCATGTGCAATGTGGGTATGGGTGGGACCATTCCTGTGCAGGTACCAGCTCTGCCCAGAGCTGGGGAGAGAAACAAAATGGCTGCTGCAAGACTTCCTAGCAACATGCATGCTAGTTTCTCTGGACATGTCAGTGCATAAATAATTGTCCTTTCTTTAGACAGTGTATTAGTTTCCTGTGGCTACCATAACAAATTAACGCAGCTTAAAACAACAGAAATATATTCTTTCACCGTTCTGGAGGCCAGAAGTCTGAAATCAAGGTGTCATCAGGGTCATGCTCTCTCTAAATTAGAGGAGACTCCACCCGGCCAGTGTGGCTCAGTGTTTGAGCATCAAGCTATGAACCAGGAGGTCAAGGTTCAATTCCTAGTCAGGACACATGCATGGGTTGCAGGCTTGATCCCCAGTGTGGGGTGTGCAGGAGACAACTGATCAATAATTCTCTCTCATCATTGATGTTTCTCTATCTCTCCCTCTCCCTTCCTCTCTGAAATCAATAAAAATAAATAAATTAGGGGAAAATCCTTCTTTGCCTCTTCCAGCTTCAGTTGGCCCCAGACATTCCTTGGTTTGTAGCAACGTAACTCCAGTCTCTGCCTGCATGTTCACAAGGCTTTCTCCTCTGTCTCTGTGTCTCAAACCACCCCCTCCTTTCTCTTATAAGAACTCTAGAGACCCAGTGCATGGATTCGTGCACCAGTGGGGTCCCTCAGCCTGGCCTGCAGGGATCGAGCTGAAACCAGCTCTGCAACATCCCCTGAGGGGTCCAGGATTGCGAGAGGGTGGTTCTCGGGTGATGCACCCCGGGATCGAGCTCCCTCCTCTCTTCTCCCAATATTATGTCACTTTCTGTCTGTATCTGTCTCGCTTCTTTCATCTCACTTTACCCTAAGTTTGGTGGTAACTGACGACTTGTGGGCATTTAGCTGCAAAATGCAATTATTTAGCAAACAGGATTTACTTAGCCTGGAATCTAGTTAACCTAGGGCAGGACCCTGCTCAATGTCAGGCTCCTGCCCAGGCCCTCCCGCCCAGGTGGAGTCCTGTGGCAACAGGAACCTCCTTCTTCCCACCTGAACTGCTCCTTCACCTCCTTCCCTCCCCGGAAGTTGCCCACTGTCCGCCCAGAAGAAGGGAAGCCACAGCCAGTTTCCCAGCTGAGAGTGGTAGTGGGAAAATTCACTGCCTCCACTGGCAATCAGTAATCAGCAGATGGGCCGGTGCGGGCACCAGATGTCAGGGCCATAGCCAGTAGGTCCTGTACGTCTCATCATTTAGCTAATCCATTCAAAAAGTTTCTGTAAGGGCCAGACCTACGACCTCTGCAATGGGCTAGAGGCCCCGTGGGGAGCCAGACTTGAAGTGGGGAGCCAATGGGCTAGAGGCCAGGTGCACAGTGAGGTCCCTCGGCCTGGCCCATAGGGATTGGGCCGAAATCAGCTCTCCGACATTCCTTGCGGGGTCCTGGATTGCGAAAGGGCTCAGGCCAGACCAAGGGACCTCACTGGTGCATGATTGGGGCTGGGGAGGGATCGAGGGAGGGATCCAGGGTGGGTCAGGCCCATCTCGCTCAGTCCCCATCAGCTGGAAGCCAACAGCAAGCTAACCTACCAGTCTGAGCGTCTGCCCCTTGGCAGTCAATATGTGTCATAGCAACTGGTTGAAAGGTTGAACAATTGGTCAGACACTAGCATATTAGGCTTTTATTATATAGGATAAATAATTGGATTTAGGGCCCTAAATCCAGGATGATCTCATCTTAACTTAATAACCTCAAAAAAGACCCTATGTCCATATAAGGTTGTGAACCGTGTCCAGCACGGCCAGGGTGAGCCTGAGGAGGGGCAGTGAAGGATTAAAGAAGACAGACAAGAGAATACAGCTGAGGCTCAGTGGGTCTCCCATGTCTGGATGAGAACACTGAAAGACCCAACCTGCAAGCCAGATCAAAACAAGGGAAGTGGTCAGCATGTTTACAATGTTCTTGTGAATTTCACCTTTTTTTGGCAGCACTTGCTGCACCTCCCACAGCCCATTAGCTACCTAGGAAGGAACAAGGGAGGACTATAAGGTCAAGCTTAATTATGCTAGGAGGGCTCTGCCCTCCAAGCTGGAACTTGTTTGTGGCCCTGCCACAGGTCAGTCCAAGGCTTGATCCTATAGCTGATCCCTACAAGGTTGCATTAACAAGTATTGAGGTTTAAAGGTGAATATATCATTGGGGGCGCGGGCACAATTCAACCCACTGCAGGCATCATATTCAAGATTTCTTGTGGCACATTCACTCATTACAAATCGAACCTATCCCAAGCTTTCTCTCTTTCTTTCTCTCCTTCTTTCTTTTTCTTTCTTTCTTTCTATCTCTCTCTCTCCTCTCTTTCTTCCTTTCTTAATGCCTTAAAGACTAGGACTGAAGACAGGAACTTCAATGAAAACATGGGCCATGCTCAGAGTGTTTGACTTAAAACCTGAGAGAAAACAGAATTTGCAAAGCTCTGCGATCTGGGCACTATGCTGGACTGAAAACTCCATGCTTGCTTACATTTAACCCTATAAAATATGGGTCACTGTGACCAGACTGCAGATGAGGATACTGAGGTTCAGAATAATCCACCCAAGGTCTGCCAGCCATCTGTGGGCAGGACCACATCAGAGGTCATATGGCCTCATACATTGTGGGTATTGCACACACTGAGCAGTGGAGCCTCACTGATAGCTGACAGGTAGACCTGACTCATTATTCAGATGTACTGTTGGCTTTAGGGAGAGACAAAATAGATGGCATTGATGTAACAGCCCTGGAGGAGTTCTGAGGAGGACCCAGATCACTCCCTCCCTGAACTGCCTCACCAGCTGATTAGTGCCTACTTTACCACCACAACCCCTTTCAGTTCCTAAATACAAATAAGGATTCAAATGAAAATCTCCCAGAGAGCTGTAACACCCACTCTGAAATATGTGCCAAAAATAGGCCTTTTCAGAAGCAAATTTGATCAAAAGAGGGAAAAGTAGAAGAGAGCAAGGGCTCGCTGCAGGTCTCTCTGAAGAAGGAGATTGGAGACACTCTAAAGATGCCTGCAGCAGCCAGCTTATGCTAGCCCATCAATTCTGTGTAACACGTGGCAGCTTGGTGATTCTGGACCAATCAGGCAACTCTTTTTGCCTCAGGTTCCCATCTATAAAGTGAGGATAAATATTTCCAAGGATCTAGAACAGCTTCTCTGGATGCTGGCTTGAGCAATGTTTTACACAGAAACACAGGCCATATACATTGGTCCAGGAGACAAATTCAAGTGAAGCCACCAAAAAGACATCAGAAGGAGAAGGGAGCTTTTTTTCCCACCAAAGCTTTTCATTTTTTTTTTATTTTATTGAGAAATAATTCACATGACATAAAATTCACTATTTTAAAGTATACAATTCAGTATTTTTAGTACATTCACTATGTTGTACAATCACTGTCACTAATTCCAGGACACTTCCATTAGAAAAAGGAATATTTGGCCCTAGCCAGTTTGGCTTAGTGCATAGAATGTTAGCCTGTGGACTGAAGGGTCCTGGGTTCGATTCCAGTCAAGGGCACATGCCCAGGTTGAGGGCTTGATCCCCAGTAGGGGATGTGTAGGAGGCAGCTGATCAATGATTCTCTCTCATCATTGATGTTTTTATTTCTCTCTCCCTTCCTCTCTGAAATCAATACAAAAAATATATTTTTAAAGGGGAACATTTGAAAAAGAATTTAAATGTGTAAATATTTTCTCTAAACAGAAGACTGATGAGCAAGGAACATAGAGAAGCTAATTCCAATTCCAGGCAATAAGTCAAAATGTTCTTTAGGCAGAGCTAAGAAATCAGAGCAATATAGTTAGTCCCAGCACAAAAGGGTCTGAGACAATATTGATAAACCACTCCTTGACAAAAGAATAACTGCACTTGGAAAAGCAAGAAGAAGTCTAAGGGAACTGGGACAAAGCAAACAAATCAAATAAAGCAAGAGGGATTGCAGTCAGGTATGCAGAAGAATTTCTTGATCATAAGGATAAAATGTTGATACAGGGAGTTGTGAAACCCATTGCCCAGGGATATTCTGAAGCATGATAATGTATTTCTGTTTGATTCCCTAGTTGTGCAATAGAAAGAGTTTTTAATCCCTTAGAATCTTTTAAGAGAAAAATATTCTTTAATATATATATCTGACCCCCCCCCTAAATATATATATTAACCCATATTTATTTTTAGTGGTTTTATATAATAATGATTGGTGTTATTTTCTTAGTATTAGAGTAATAATTATAATACAATGATTATTATTTTTATAGAAATACTAGTATTTATAGAACATCTCTTAGGTGCCACATGCTTTTCACACATGAAAGCTCATAACCACCTGTAAAGTAATAAGGAGACTGAGATGCAATGGGTTCAAGTGATCTATCATGTGGTTAATCAATGGTATGACAGGAATACAAGCCAATTTTGGCTCATTTCAAAACCCAGATTCTTTCCACTACACTAAACTGCCTGGAATTCCAAGGTTTGCCTTTACAGATTATGTCTCTGAAGCATTCTGTGGGCTCCTGGAGGGCAGAATCTCTGCATCTAACTTCTTTCTTACCCACATCTGCCCCTCCTCCACATCTGACCATCCAGCCAACATCGTTGACTTCTCCCATAGAATATATTGAATGCTTTCATTTCTCTCCATCTTTGACTCTATTACTTTCTAGCAAGGAACCACTATCCTTCACAGGGGGGGCATAAAGACCACTAACTTCATTTCTCTGCTTCCAGGCTTGCCTTTCCATAGTCAACTTTCCACATTGAAGCTAGAGACAGCTTTCTAAAATGCAAATCTGATGAGATCCACTGTTCTTAACAACTCTTCAATGCCTTTGCACTGCCTCCCAGTGCCCTCTATACTCATAATACAGGTCTAGGCCTTTCCACTGCTATTCCCTCAGCCTGAAATGACATGGCCTCTTTCTTCACCAGGCTAATCTGTACCTGCTGTATGCAGGTTTTCTGGGTTCTGCTGAGATGCCACCTTCTCACCTGCATTTTGGGACTCTTTCTCTATACCTCGATAGCACTCTATTTAGTCACACTGTGTCACCCACATGACTGTTGATTTGTTTTCTCTGTGACAGGACTAAAAGCTCTTTAAAGGCAGTGGCCTTGAACTTTTCATAAATGATTCCTCAGTGGATACTCATAAGCCATACATTCCCAATAACTGTATGAATAGAAAAATGTAACAGTCTGGACTCAAAATCAGTGCGTAATAAATGCTCACTAGCTAAATGAATCCATTGATGAAACTATAGGATTTTCTCCCTATTGATTGAAGAGTCTCTTCTCACTAGCCATGCAAACCTCACTTCAGACAGCAGAGAAGAAGCTCCCAAAAATAGAGGATGGAGAGTGTTATTCCTCTGCAAGCAGGGGAATAATGTTCCATGGCCACTAGGTAATTCTCTATGTTGTTTCTATCCAAAACTGCTTCTCTTAAACAATTCAGGCTTTGGGTTAGTCATCATTAACAAATGTGCTAACTCCCTGAGACAACAGATTGATTTTGACTTAAGGTTATGAACACAAAACAAGGGGTATTGGCACATAATGTGCACTTTAATAATTTCACAGCACAAAGATGAGGAAGGTACTTTCATTTGCTTTCTCCGGGAGGTCAGTTCTTCTAAAGGAAAAAAAATCATCTTTAGGGTATCAACAACTTTCCTGGCATCTTCCCATTCTGTTTTGCCTTTCTTTGGCTCCTCTTGATTCTTGTGGAGGTAGGCATTTATATTTTAAAGATGATCAGATGATGTTGGGAATGTGAGAGAGTTGGTGGAGGTGGGCAGAGGACAAGCAGTACTTTTATTTTTATTTTTTTATTGCTTAAAGTATTACAAAGGGTATTACATATGTATCCATTTTATCCCCCCGCCCTAGACAGTCCCCTAGCCTCCCCTATCACCCAGTGTCTTATGTCCATTGGTTATGCTTATATGCATGCATACAAGTCCTTTAGTTGATCTCTTACCCCCCTACCTCCTGCCCCCCAACCCTCCCCGGCCTTCCCGCTGCAGTTTGACAATCTGTTTGAGGCAGCTCTGCCTCTGTATCTATTATTGTTCAAAAGTTTATAATGGTCTCTATTGTCCATGAATGAGTGAGATCATGTGGTATTTTTCCTTTATTGACTGGCTTATTTCACTTAGCATAATGCTCTCCAGTTCCATCCATGCCGTTGCAAATGGTAAGAGTTCCTTCCTTTTTAGAGCAGCATAGTATTCCATCGTGTAGATGTACCACAGTTTTCTAATCCATTCATCTACTGATGGGCACTTAGGCTGTTTCCAGATCTTAGCTATGGTGAATTGTGCTGCTATGAACATAGGGGTGCATATATCCTTTCTGATTGGTGTTTCTGGTTTCTTGGGATATATTCCTAGAAGTGGGATCACAGGGTCAAATGGGAGCTCCATTTTTAACTTTTTGAGGACACTCCATACTGTCTTCCACAGTGGCTGCACCAGTCTGCATTCCCACCAGCAGTGCACAAGTGTTCCTTTTTCTCCACATCCTCTCCAGCACTTGTCGTTTGTTGATTTGTTGATGATAGCCAGTCTGACAGGTGTGAGATGGTACCTCATTGCTGTTTTGATTTGCATCTCTCGGATGATTAGTGACTTTGAGCATGTTTTCATATGTCTCTTAGCTTTCTGAATGTCCTCTTTTGAAAGGTGTCTATTTAGGTCCTTTGCCCATTTTTTTGATTGGATTGTTTATCTTCCTTTTGTTAAGTTGTATGAGTTCCCTATAAATTTTGGAGATTAGGCCTTTTCAGATATGTCATTGGCAAATATGTTTTCCCACACAGTGGGTTTTCTCGTTGTTTTGTTGATGGTTTCTTTTGCTGTGCAGAAGCTTTTTATTTTGATGTAGTCCCATTTGTTCATTTTTTCTTTAGTTTCAAGTGCCCTAGGAGCTGTATCAGTGAAGAAATTGCTTCGGCATATGTCTGATATTTTGTTGCCTTTGGATTCTTCTAGAATTTTTATGGTATCCTGTCGTACATTTAAGTCCTTTATCCATTTTGAGTTTATTTTTGTGTATGGTGTAAGTTGGTGGTCTAGTTTCATTTTCTTGCATATATCTGTCCAATTTTCCCAGCACCATTTATTGAAGAGACTATCTTGGCTCCATTGTATGTTCTTGCCTCCTTTGTCAAATATTAATTGAGCATATTGGTTCGGGCCGATTTCTGGGCTCTCTATTCTATTCCATTGATCTATATGCCTATTCTTGTGCCAGTACCAGGCAGTTTTGAGAACAGTGGCTTTGTAATACAACTTGATATCTGGTATTGAGATCCTACCTACTTTGTTCTTTTTCAGGATTGCTCAAGCAGTACTTTTAAAAGGAAAAAAAAAAAAGCATGTATGTTCCCTGACTTGATTTCGTAAGTGTTTCAGGATGTATCTTTAAGAAAAGGAAACAAATGGCAACTTGAATGGTCATTTAGATACTGCAATTAGCAGCATTTTTGTATACATAAAAAGGTTTTGTGGAGGCAGAAGATGACTGAGAATCCAGCACACCTGTCCACAGGCTCCCTCCACAGGACATTGTTTGCTAATTGGTCTGAGGGACCCTTCAGTGATCCCCCATAGGCTCCCTCGCCTTACACTGGAAGCTCTGGAATCTTAGAAATTAGCAAGGTGAGTAGAACAGGAAGAAGAGAAGAGCCAGCATTCAGGACAGGGGAGACTTCAAATACAGCAGAGAAAGCATGAGGAGGAAAATATATGTCCAGGAATTAGCGAAGATTAAAAAGTAATTGAAATACACACACACAAAAATGAAATGCTAGGAAATCAAACTTATTTACTAAAATTCATGACCAAGGTGTTCTGAGAGTCTTGTTAGTTCCTCAAGTAACACAAATCAAACCCGTTGTCAGTTTTTGCAAATTACGTGGGACTATTATTCTTTTATGATGGTTTCTTGAAGGAGAAAAATAAAAGCCACCACTTTTCTTGGTCTCTGTAGCCCTAATCTAGCTAAAGTAACAATACAACAAAGGCTATGGCAATGATCTAAGAACTGGAGATTTTGCAGACAAGATTGATCAGTCGGCAGCCATCCTTTATTAATGGAGTGAAAAGGACATTTATCTTAGTGAGTCTTCAGGGTGAAGGAAAAGCCTGTTTATGGAATGTTTTTTGCTGAAAGATTAATGAAGAACTTTACTGGTAGATATAAACAACAGGGGGGGCATTAAAAGCATTTTTTCACATTTTCATTTTGTCTAATCAGTTAAATGAGTGAAATTTAATTCATGACATGATTAGTAGTATCATTGGCTTTCAATTTGGTGACATAATTTTATTGTCATAAACTCTCAGCCACTGGTGGCAATAAGAGATAGAAGACTCATGAAAATGAAACATTAACATATACCCTAATGCATATTTCTAAATGACCGCCAAAAGCCTTGTCCTTTTGCACTGGCTGAGTGGTACCGTACACCAAAAGGTTGTGGGTTTAATTCCCGATCAGGGCACATACCTAGGTTGCGAGTTCAATGTTTCTCTCTCTCATCAATGGTTTCCCTTTCTCTCTCTCTCTCTCTCTCTCTCTCTCTCTCTCTCTCTCTCTCTCTCTCTCTCTCTCTCTCTCTCCGATTCCTCTATCCCTAAAATCAGTAAAAACATATTCTCTGGTGAGGATTTTTTTTAAGTCTCATCCTTTTTACCTTATGGCAACTGCCATAGGAGAATTGTGGAAGGAGGAATAGACAGCCATCCACTCAAGACAGTATGATTTGGGCCTAACAGCCCCCACTAAAATTCATCTTTCATCTGGGGCCACAATATTTGAAGTTTTAAACATCAAGTGTCAGAGTCTTTCCACCTCTCTATGTCAGAAAAACTATTGATAAAGAAAGCACTTCCACAGAAAGATAATCAATAACTCCTACCTAAAGCAAATGATTTGTTGTAAACTGCTTTTCACACTCTCTAGACATAGGGAATCTAAAAATGACCTTAACTACAGGAATCTGATTTTAGCACAGCCTGGTTAAACATAGAGCTAAAAACTTCTAAATAGATTCTTTTAGGTCCTTCCCAAAGTCTGGATTTCCTCATTGCCCAACTCCAAGGAGTGTGATTAAGCTGTAGTCTGTGTGAGTAGCGCCCCCTGGTGTCGCATAGTTCAAAACCTGCATGGCCAAATGTGGCAGCCCCTTCCAGATCTTTGGTGAAAGAATGATGCTGACCAACCTGCTCTGGCGATTTCAAAAGAGAACCCTTTGAACCAGTGCAGGTGCCTCCTACATAGAGGGCTAGTAATACAGCCAATGAAGATGATGGGTAGCATTAGCAGGGCCTCTTGTTAGGGATTTTAACAGCATCTATAATCAACTTTGAGGTTTTCAGATCAATCCTTCAGGAAATGAGCTAACATTGCACCTAAGAAGACAAAGTAAAAATTACCACTGCCAAAACCACCCTGTTTTATACTATAACTAGGGGCCCGGTGCACGAAATTCGTGCACTGGGTGTGGGGCGGGGGGAGTGTCCCTCAGCCCAGCCTGCCCCCTCTCACATACTGGGAGCTCTCAGGCGTTGACCCCCATCACCCTCCAATCGCAGGATCGGCCCCTTGCCCAGGCCTGACGCCTCTGACAGAGGTGTCAGGCCTGGGCAGGGGACCCTCATTTCCCCCCATCACTGGTTCTGCCCCCAGCCCAGGCCTGATGCCTCAGCCAGAGGCGTAGACCCCCATCACCCTCTGATCACCTGATCGGCCCCTTGCCCAGGCCTGACGCCTCCGCCAGAGGTGTCAGGCTTGGACAGGGGACCCCCATCTCCCCCCGACCACTGGCTCTGGCCCCCGCCCAGGCCTGAGGCCTCTGGCCCAGAAATCATGCCTGGGCAGGGACCCCCATCTCCCTCTGATCGCTTGCTCCACCCCCCGCCCAAGCCTGACGCCTCTGACCCAGGCTTCAGGCCTGGGCAAGGGGACCATCATATCCCCCCAATCCCCGGCTCAGCCCCCCACCCAGGCCTGATGCCTCGGCCAGAGGAGTTGACCCTCATCACCCTCCGATCACCAATCACCGGATCGGCCCCTTGACCAGGCCTGAGGCCTCCGGCAGAGGTGTCAGACCTGGGCAGGCGACCCCCAGCTCCCCGCGGTTGCAGGCTCCGCCCCTGCCCAGGCCTAACGCCTCTGGCCTGGGTGTCTGGCCCGGGCAGCGGGGACCCGCAGCTGCAGCAGCCCCGCGATTGTGGGCTCCGCTTTAGGCCCAGGCAAGGGACCCCTCGCTCCCGGGACTGCCAGCTTCGACCGTGCCCAGCTCCCATCGCTGGCTCCACCCCTACTTCCTGCTATCACTGGCCAGGGCGGAAAAGGCACCTGATTCTTCAATCATGGCTGCCCCCCAGCTCTTAGCTCCCCCCTGGGTTTCCGATCACTGTCAGTGGCAGGGGGCTTCTTCCTGCTTTCCCTTTTGCCTCCCTGCATTGTGCCTACATATGCAAATTAACCGCCATCTTGTTGGCAGTTAACTGCCAATCATAGTTGGCAGTTAATTTGCATATAGCCCTGATTAGCCAATGAAAAGGGTATCGTCGTACGCCAATTACCATTTTTCTCTTTTATTAGTGTAGATGGTGAATACATGCCATTATATATTTGGCCAAACGCATAGAATGTACAACACCAAGAGTCAATCCTGATATAAACTGTGGACTTTGGGTGATAATGTGTTAGTTAACAAAGGCTCAATTGTAACAAATGCACCATTCTGGTAAAGGATGTTGATAGTGGGGGAGGCTGAGCGTATGAGGGGGGCAGTCAGAGGATATAAGGGAAATATCGGTACCTTCCACTCAATTTTGCTGTGAGCAGAAAACTGCTCTAAAAAGTAGTCTAATAAATTTGTTGTTTAAATTACCACTGACCCTGCCCTGGTTGGTGTGGCTCAGTTGGTTGGGTGTAGTTCTGTGCACTGAAAGGTTGCCAGTTTGATTCCAGGTCAAGGTCAGGACCCATTGTGGACTCGATCTCTAGGAGGAATGCAGGAGGCAGTTGCATCGGTGTTTCTGCCTCTCACTTCCTCCCTCTCTAAAAAGCAATCAAAATGTTTTTAAGATTACCACTGGCTCTAACCAGTGTACTCAATCAGGAATTCTCTGGTATTTCTTCCCTTGAAAGCTTATTGAACAGCAAGCCACTGTTTTAATCACACATATATCATGTTAAATTTTATATTCTTTTTAAAAATATTTTTTATTGATTTCAGAGAGTAAGGGAGAGGGAGAGATAGAAACATCAATGATGAAAGAGAATCATTTATTGGTTGCCTTCTGCACGCCCCTTACTGGGGATCGAGCCCACAACCCAGGCATGTGCCCTGATCAGGAATCAAACCATGACCACCTGGTTCATGGGTTGATGCTCAACCACTGAGCCACACTGGCCGGGCTATGATTCTCTAGTAGCACAAGCAAAGGAATAATTCATTTGAGATTTTCAGGCAATCAGATCCAATTGCACACTTTATTTTCCTCTTTTATGGCAGGATGGATCTTAGCTTGAATTATCTGAATAATTGCTTTTGACTCCCAAGTTTCCTAAAATCCATGCTTTATTTCATGGGTATAGGCACTATACAAAAGGGTATTGTTTTTAACCTCCTGGGGGTGGGGGAGGACACAGAAAATCTCAGACAATATCACACAGTTTCTCCAGAGAAAAGCTGAAAGATGGTCTCTGGGTCTCCAAACTTCCATTCCTCTCAGCACATTTAAAGAAAGCATTGTATGCTTCTTAAAAGCATCTAAACTTTAAATAGAAATTTCAAATTTTGCAGCTGTGCATTTCTTCTTTTTTTATAAAAAAAAAATGATGCTGATATAATAGTGAGACAGTCCTATGGTAAGAATTTTTAAGATGCCCATTCACCAAATGTCAGATATGTTCACATTTTTTTTAAAACTTAGCTTTTTGTACCTAGGTAAAGCAGAAAAACAAAAAAGGTCAGGCTCTCTTTTTCTTTGCCAACGGATACGACTGGAGAGTCACAAATTCCTTCCTTCATTCATTCAAGCATCAAGCGTTTCTTAGGCCCTTCCTCTGTGCAGAGTGCTGTGCTCTCTCAGGCTCCAATCAGGTAAGCCTTCTGGAGGAGGTGCTGCAGTGAGGCTCCATAAGGGGACTGGTACTAATGGGGTGAAGAAGCTGAGGAGAGATATGGAAGTGAGGGCACCTGGCCTGCATATGTGACAAGAGTTATTTTAGGAATTGTGTGAGATAATATAGAAGGCACTACTTTGAGAAGAGCAGACTATACAAATATATTAGTATAACCTAATAAGGAAAAAGATACAAGACTGTGATCAGCATAAGGTTGTAAATGCTCTGCACCATATTCACAGATTAGACATAGGTCCTCTGTGAGGCTATAGAGGGAAAAATCACTCCATACCTTGGTAGTTGATGAATAACCCATGTCAGAGCTGGGGCTACAGTGGGAACTTCCATTTCTCTTGATCTTTAACCTTTGGGTCAAGGTGTATTATCCCAGAACATTCACTTTATAACCTATGATTTGTTGAAGTATAAATAGGAAGAAGGGTATTAAATCCCCATTTTAGATATAACAAGTCAAAGTCAAAGGAGGTAAATTTGGTGACTTACTCGACATCACAAATCAAGCAAGCCCAGAAAATGGGAACCCATACAGCTGGGCAGTGGACCTGTAATGACTGCCAGCAATTATAAATGTAAAGATTAGAGAGAAGCCCTGTTTTTACATCTTGGTTACTGATTTTGTAGAGGAGGATACAAAAAAAATAGAAGTCTGCAAATTACCTGCAGAGTTTAGTCAACAGCTGAATATCTCTTGTCCCATCCAAGTGATTGAGAATTCTTGGCACACCAAATTCTGTTCCAACCTGAGGTACTGATTGCTCTTGATGGGATGGTATTTCCTAATTCTAGAGTCTTATGGAAGGAACTAAGCACTAGGTTAGGAGTTGGGAGACCTCAGATCCATTCTTACTTTGGGACTCCAAACACTGTCTATTCAGACACTAGAACACAGACTCCTGATTTCAAAGATCACATATCCTGAATATGGGCTTGCCAAATACCTCAGACTCGATCCTTGGGGAAGAGATCCTCTAAAAGTTCAGAGACTTCATACCCTGGTCAGAAACCCTAATTGCCTCAAACTCAAACCTTGGGGCATAGAACTCCAATGAGATCACAGAACTCATACCCTAACTAGAGCACACTAAATACTTAAGACTTAAAACTTGATATACAGACCTCAAAAGTTTAGGGACGTAACACACTGAACACAGACCACAAAAACCTGAGATTCAAATCTTTGAAAACAGACCCTCAAACATTTTCATAAATCTCAGTCCTTGACCACAGACCTCTCAAACACCTCAGTCTCAAATCTTGAAAAGCAGACCTTTGAAGATTTCAAGGATTCATACCCTTACCAGAGGAATATGAATACTTAAGTCCCAAATTTTGATACATGAACCCTCAAAGAGTTTAGAGACCTCACACCTTGAACATGGATAGCAAAATACCTGAGACTGAACCTTGGAATAGACCCTGAAATTTTCAGAGCCTTACACACTGAAAAACAGGCCCCAAATTACCTCAGCCATAAACAGAAACAGACTCTCCAAGATTTCAGAAACTTCACATCTTGAATAAAAATTCTACAAATACCTCAGACTCAAATTTTGGCACACAGACCCTCAATGAGCTCAGAGACTTAATGCCCTGAACACAGACCCCCCAGGTAACTCAAGCTCAAGCCTTGGAACAAAAGTCACCAAAGCATTTAGAAACCACCAACCCTGAACTCAGAACCTAAATACATCACAGTCATTCTTGAGGACATACAGCCTCAAAGAGTTCAGAGATTTTACACACTGAATGAACCTGAAATATTTCAGACTTAAAACAACAAAAAGTTTATAAACCTGACACCAAGAACATGGAACTCCAAACACCTCAAACTCAATACTTGGGACACAACCCTCAAAGACGTTAGAGACCTCACATCCTGAACAATGACTCCCCTCCCCCCTTCCCCAAATAACCCACATCTAAACTTTGGATCACAGATCTTCAAGGAGATCAGATATCTCAAACCCTAAACACAGATTGTAAATACCTCGGACTAAAACCACAGGACACAGACCATCGATACATTCAGAGACCTCACACCAGTAACAAGATTCCAAATACTTCAGATTCAAACATTGTGACACATACCCTCAATGACTTCAGAGATATTGGATTAATTGTCTTTTATCTTTTTTATTCTAATGCTTTGACAGCTGGGGCCTTGCTGTCCCTGGAGGGACTGTCCCTCCTAGGATTAGTCAAGTCCTAGAAATAGTAAGCAACTCGACCAAGAGAGTGCTTTTCAAATACAAACCTACCAATTCAGAGCTCACACCCCAACCACTTTCTTCTATCAGGCTCTCACACTCCAGACCTCTATTCCTCTGCCTTAATCACCCAAGGCCAGGTACCAGACAACTATGGTCAAATCATCAAAGAATCCACTTACTGTACATCATGAATTAAGACCTCCCCCCTCGCCCCCCAGCTAACTAAGACAAACTTTGGGGCTCACATCCTCAAATAATTTGCAGAACTCACCCTGAACACAGACATCTGAATACCTCAGAGTTAAACCTTGGAACACAGACCATCAAAGCATTTAGAAATATTACACACTGAAAAAGACCCAAATATAACAGATTTAAGCATTGGGAGAGAACCTCAAAGAGTTCAGAGACTTCACACCCTAAATATAGAGCTCCCCACCAAAACCTTAGACTCAAACCTTGAGGCATGAAACCACATTCAGTTCAGTAACTTCACACCTGGAACAGAAACCTCAAACATATCAGATTCAAACCTTGGAAGAGACCCTCCAAGAGTTCAGAAACTCACTTTCTGAGAGCAGACCCCAAATGCCTCAGACCCACACTTTGAACACAGACCATGTAAAATTTCTGAGACCTCATACCTTGAATAGAGACTCACATATACCTCAGACTCAAACCTTGTGACACAAACTCTTAATTATTCAGAGACCATGAACACAAACGTTTGAATACCTGAACCCCTCCAATGGGACACAGTTTCAAGGGTTTGGAGATAGGAGGCCCTGAACACAGACTCCGAAATACCTCAGACATATACCTTGAAACACATACCCTCAAAGATTTCGGAGGCCACATACCCTGAACACAAACCCCACATACTCAAATTCAAACTTTGGGGCACAGTTACTCAGAGGGTTCAAGGACCTCCCACTCTAATCTCAGATACCAAATACCTCAGAACCAAATTTGGACCTACTCTCCAAAAGTTCTAAGACTTCAGACCCTGAATCCAGACGTCCTAAATAAATCAGACCTAACCCCTGGAACACTGACTCTGAAGGATTTTAGTGACCACATACACTGAATATACAGAGCTAATTACCTCAGACTCAAACCTTGGAACACAGACCATCATAGGGTTTTATAACTTCACACCCAGAAAAAGATTCCAAATACCTCAGAGTCATACCTTGGGATACAGACCCAAAAGATTTCAAAAACCCCACACCTGAATACAGACCAAAAATACATTACACACAAATCTTGGGATAAAGACTCTATAAAAGTTCTAAGAGCAGCATTATCCAAAATAGCCAAAAGGCTAAAGCAACTCAAATGTCCATTGAGAGTAAATGGAGAAACAAAATGCAGTATATACATACAATGGAATATTATTCAGTCTTAAAAAGAAAGGAAATTCTGACAAATGCTACAACATGGATGAACCTTGAGGACATTATGCTAAGTGAAATGTGCCAGTCACAAAAGGACAAATACTGTATGATTCCACTTATATTAGGTATTTAAAGTAGTCAAATTCACAGACTTAAAGTAGAATGGTGGTTGCCAGGGGTGGAGGAAGGGGGAAATAGGAGAATTAGTGTTTAATGGGTATAGAGTTTCAGTTTGGGAACATGAAAATTCTGGAGACCTATTGCACAGCAAAGTGAATATACATACCACTACTGAACTGTACACTTAAAAATAGCTGGGGGGGGGGGGGCGCGAATAGCTGAGCTCTGGCCAGTTAGGCTCAGTAGTTAGAGCATCAGCCTGAGGATTGAAGGGCCATGGGTTTGATTTCCAGTCAAGGGCAGGTACTTCAGTTTTCAGTTGCAGGTTTGATTCCCAGCCCTGGTTGGGGCACTTGCAGGAGGCAGCCAATCCATGTGTCTCTCTCACATTAGTGTCTCTCTCTCTCTCTCTCTCTCTCTCTCTCTCTCTCTCTCTCTCTCCCCTCCTCCCTTCCACTCTCTCTAGAAATCAATGGAAAGAATATCCTCGGGTGAGGATTTAAGAAAATAGTTGAGATAGTAAATTTTATGTTATGTGTATTTTACCACAATTAAAAATATAGGGATTGTGGATATATCTGCTTGAACGTTCACCTTGGGCCAACCTGTAGCAGCTCACTGTCAAGTTGCTTAGTCACCATCACTCAGAGGCAGCATCTACTCCATAGTATGAGATTTAGAAATTGCAAAGACACTAACACAATTATGGAGAATCCTCTGTATTATTGCCCCCTTCCTTCAAGGCAAATAACAGTAAGTAGTGACAGTGAGTAGACAGAGTCACAAGAATGAGCATTTGTGGGAAAGAGTTAATCTGAAACTATAGAATCTTTCCAGTTTCATCAGAAGAGTCATGTGTAAATACCATTTCTATTGCTTCTTTAATTGAGCTCAAATTCCTTTCTATATATGATCAAGATTTATTAATCTAGATATACAAATACCCAGAAAGAATTAAAATAATTATAATTATAATACTAGTTCCCATCAGATTTCACACATATACAGTTTATAGTGCTTTACAATATTCAGAGCAGTTATGTGTGACTTAGTTCATTTAATTCTTGCAACTCTAACAAGAAGATAAAACTGAGCCAAACAACATCTGGCTTAGAATCAGTGCTTATGCGGCATCTCTGGATCCTGGGGTCATTACCATCTCTGGCTCCTGGGGTTATTACATCTGCCCTGTGACCTCCAAAACAACCTCTGGTAACTGCCTGATCTGTCCTAATCTTCTGCCTGCTCCTTTTGACATTAAGCCCTTATAGATTTGGTTTACAGTACCTAGTCCCTATAATCTATGATCCAACACAATGTTTTACAGAATTTACATTAATAATCCACCTAGGATCCATCCACTACTCTCAGGTCTCTAT
Source organism: Myotis daubentonii (assembly GCF_963259705.1). NCBI lineage: Eukaryota > Metazoa > Chordata > Mammalia > Chiroptera > Vespertilionidae > Myotis > Myotis daubentonii. Next base: position 5,318,070 of record NC_081861.1, on the reverse strand, counting down.
TGTCTCTTAATTTTGCTATTATAGCCGAAACCGGTTTGGCTCAGTGGATAAAGCGTTGGCCTGCGGACTGAAAGGTCCCGGGTTCGATTCCGGTCAAGGGCATGTACCTGGGTTGTGGGCACATCCCCAGTAGGAGATGTGCTGGAGGCAGCTGATCGATGTTTCTCTCTCATCGATGTTTCTAACTATCTCTCTCCCTTCCTCTCTGTAAAAAATCAATAAAATATATTTTTAAAAAAATTTTGCTATTATACCATCTTCCCAGCTAGTCTCTCTACATTTTGGCCCCTTGATTTAGTTAGTTTCATGGCAATAAAATAGATGGTTCATTCAAAATGTTTACATTAAAGAGTAGAATTAATGGGTCATTCACAGAGGTTTTGGCAGAGTTAAAGGAACCAACTAAAGGGGTGAGACATTGGGGAACAGCAACAAGAAGAAGCCATTACCATCCCTAGATGTGAAGAGGCAAGGGGAGGAAGCAACGTTACTGGAACCCAGTGAGAACTGAAGCAGTGGGAGAAAGGCCAGCAGACAGGAGCTGTGGCTGCAGGTAGTCATCATGGATCCACAGCCAGGCAGGGAGGGAGTGGCAGTGAACAGATAATACCTGCAAACTCTCATGTAATGCATGTAACCTTACTCTCTTAAGGTTGAGTGTCATGAGGATTTGGATATTGGGAGATTATTTTTAAGTGGTAGTTAATTTTATTCTCCTATTGTTAAGATTTCTATCCAACTAAATATTTGAACCACTTTGTATTTATTTTTAAGCAGCGGTAGTAAATTAATGAATCTGGAAATTTTGTTATAAAGAGGAAAACATCTTCTAAAGTGTATTGTAGGGTATTGTGTGTGGGCATTTTTATAATCATAATCTTTAAATATAGTAATCTAAATGTATAACATTTTAATAAATGAAATATTAAATTATATTTTAAAATATCTTCAAACTCTCTAATCACACTCTATCTGCTGGTGCCCACTTTTTCCCACCTACCTCCCCCCGCCACACACACACACACTCACACACATTGTCCAAAGTCAAGCAGAAGTTGGAGGATATAGTGGTTTTAAAACATCTTCAAATTCTTTTACAATCCTCTCATCATATGTGGAGTCTAATTCTCTTCCACTTAAGTATGGGCTGGACTTAGTGATTCACCTCTAACAAATAGAATGTGGTAGAAATAATGCTACATAGTTTCTAAGGCTGGGTCATAATAGGCAATACAGCTTCTGGCTGGCTCTGTCTCTTTGCATTCTTGCCCTTGGAACTCAGCCATGCTATGAGGAAGCCCAAGCCATTTGGTGAGGCCATGTATAGGCTGTTTCCTGGCAAAGGCCCTGCAGAGTCCCAACTTGCAGCCAGTACAACCACCATAAAAGTGAGTGAGGAAGCCTTCAAGATGACTCCAGCACCAGTCATCTGTCTGACTGAAATCACATGAGAGATCCCCAACTAAGAACTCCTACCTGAGTCCAGTCAGCCTCTAGATCTGCTAGAGATAATAGTAATAATAAATGATTGTGATTGTTTTATGTCACTAGGTTTGGAGTGGTTTGGTATACAGTTATAAATAACTGAAACTCTGAGAATGCAGTCTGTGAGAACTCAGCCTTTTGGGCACAGAACAAGGCAAAGAAAGAGAAAAAAGTAGATCTAGGGGCGTACACAGAGGATTACCAGCATAACCCCCTCCAATGCTTCACTGGCTAGAAGCAAAAGCCCAAGCCTGGCCTTACTACCCCTGCTTTCACTACCATCTCCAGAAATCCCCTGATTCTGGACATCTTCAAATGGACTGGATCCTCTGTAGTTCTCTATATACTCCATGCTGTTTCTTCTTCCAAGACTTTATGACTTTTCCTCTAGAATATCCTCTTCTTCCTTTTTTTAACCTGTCAATCTTGAGTAGAACCTCCTTTAGGAGCCTTGGCTGAAAATTCTAAACTTTTTCTTTTTAATTCCAACTTTACCCTAATGTAAGGAAATCATCTTTTTGTGGACCTGGGTCTGTCATCCCTACAGGGGAAGCTCCTGAAAGGCCAGAAGAAGCCTTTATTTATGTTTGTATCTCAGCACGTAGCACTGCCCATAGAGATGGCCTGATCAGAGGCCCAGGCTTTTATTTGTCTAGACCAGTGGTTGGCAAACTGTGGCTCGAGAGCCGCAGTTTGCTGACCACTGGTCTAGACTGTAAGCACTATGAAGGACAAGGACCATGTTGGTCTCATTCTCAACTCTAATCTCAATGCCTACCATAAAGATTGGCAAACAGGTGCTGAAAAAACCACCCTTGAATGAATGCATAAAATTGAATCCCCTAAAAAGCTAGCATGGATGTAATCCTGCACGTAATTTTTCAGTAAATGCTACTTGTTTGAAACTTGAACCATTGTTGCTAACTCAAACAAGCAAGAGAAATGTGTAGAAATTGTTCTTTCTACACTGTATTGTATTTCTACACTTTAGTGCTGGGAAGGATCAATAAGCAAACGCATAAAAAATAACAGCTTAAAAATAGCAAAATTTAGCCCTGGCTGGTTTGGCTCAGTGGATAGAGCGTCAGCCTGTGGACTCAAGGGTCCCAGGTTCAATTCCGGTCAAGGGCATGTACCTTGGTTGCGGGCACATCCCCGGTAGGGGGTATGCAGGAGGCAGCTGATCGATGTTTCTCTCTCATCAATGTTTCTAACTCTATCCCTCTCCCTTCCTCCCTGTAAAAAACCAATAAAAATATTTTTTTAAAAAAATAGCAAAATTTATTTCAACAAAATGATCTGCAAATGCAATTTGCCTGATAAAGAGATTAGGCATCTCCCAAAGAAAGATGAGGTAATAAGCTCTTTCCTTGTCCCTGGCCTCTTTTGCCTATAAAAGCCTAATTATATATTCAAATTTACTTGGTTAAATTTTGTTTTTTAACACATGTAAAACATATATTAAATAAATTTGCATGTTTTCTCCTATTAATCCGTCTTTGTCAGTTTAATTTTCAGACCCAGCCAGGGACCCTAAGAAGTTTGAGGAAAATTTTTTCCTCCCTTATGGCTGCCTTTCAGGAAGGTTTTGAACAATATGGTAAGTTTTTATGATAAAAGGATTTTTTAAAATATATTTTATTGATTTTTTTACAGAGAGGAAGGGAGAGGTATGGAGAGTTAGAAACATCGATGAGAGAGAAACGATGAGAGAGAAACATCGATCAGCTGCTTCCTGCACACCGCTACCAGGGATGTGCCGGCAACCAAGGTATATGCCCTTGACTGGAATCGAACCTGGGACCCCTCATTCCACAGGAAGCCCTTGCCAAGGTCAGACCAGCTGGATTTCAACTGGATTGAGCCTACATTCTATCCACCCAGCCAAACCGGCCAGGGCGATAAAAGGATTTTTAAAGAAAAGAAGGAAGCTGAGACAGAAGTTAACTTTTAGATTCTTAAAATCCTTTGTTAAAGAAAAAATTATTCTGACACTTGTTATTCAGGACTATTGCAATAGGTACATCAATGAGGAAAAACTTTTCCTCTGCCCTCGCAGCTTCAGTGCTTGAGAGCCTGAAAATTAAACTGACAAAAGACAGTGAACAGTAGCAGAATATGCCACCCCAGGGTGGGGAAGCGGGCAGGGAGAGGTCAATGGAGGGTGGGGGGTGGGGGTAAAAGAGACATATGTAATACTTTCAACAATAAAGAATTTAAATTTTTTAAATTGCCACCCCAAAATATGCCACTTTGGCATAAGGATTATTTTGAGCTGAAGGCAATTGAAAAGAAGCAGATAGATATAAGAAAAGTTCTCTGCATTCCTATTTTCCTAAAAGTAGGACCAAAATTTGCAAAGGTGTTCCTCTTCCCCGCCCCACTCCATCCCCTCTCTAGGGAATGACAGAGGTTAATTGCTAGAGAAATTCTAGACTCTTCTCAGCCCAGAGAGGGCACCAAAGGAATGTACATAACAAACTTAACTAACTAGCTTTTATCTTAGTTCCCCCATATACAGTCGAACCTCAGTTCTCTCAAACATCTCCCAAATTGAACAATTTGGTTCTTGAACAAGTTGTATAGTGGGGAGGAGGGGGATGTCTTGGTTGTGGAACAAAACTTCTGTTTTCAACATGACAACACTTTCATGCTGGTATCGCAGCATGACAAAAGGTGTCTCCCAAACAAGGGAGAGAAAGCTTTTGACCATTAGCACAATTTTAAAACATAAAGAGACCATCAAGAGTGCTAATGTTGCTAAGGGTGTGAAAGGAACGATGATTTCAGGCACTTGAAGAGGTAGGGAAAGTGTTGTAGATTTGGATAAATTAAAAGCAGATAGCTGGTGACAGCAGTTCGGAGGCAGTGATATGTGTAAAAGCAAAGGTGCCGCATACTGACCTCCTAAAAGACACCCATGGAAGGAGTGCTGAAAATGATTCATGTGAGTACATATGAATATTTATATAATGGACTATTACTCAGCCATGAGAAAGAAGGAGATCCCGTTATTTGCAACAACATGGATGAAGCTTGAGGACATTATGCTGAGCGAGGTAAGTCAGAGAAAGACAAATACTGAATGCTATCATTCAGAATTGAAGGTCAGATAAAGAGCTTCATAGATGCCGAAACCGGTTTGGCTCAGTGGATAGAGCGTCGGCCTGCAGACTGAAAGGTCCCAGGTTCAATTCCGGTCAAGGGCATGTACCTGGGTTGCGGGCACATCCCCAGTGGGAGATGTGCAGGAGGCAGCTGATCGATGTTTCTCTCTCATCGACGTTTCTAACTCTCTATCTCTCTCCCTTCCTCTCTGTAAAAAACCAATAAAATATATTTTTTTTAAAAAAGAGCTTCATAGATAAGGAAAAGCTAAAGGAGTTCATCACCACCAAACCAGTATTATATGAAATGCTGAAAGGTATCCTTTAAGAAGAGGAAGAAGAAGAAAAAGGTAAAGATACAAATTATGAACAACAAATATGCATCTATCAAGTGAATAAATAACCTGATGAACAGAATGAACTGGTGATTATAATAGAATCAGGGACATAGAAAGGGAATGGACTCACTATTCTTGGTGGGGAAAGGGGTGTGGGAGATGCGGGAAGAGACTGGACAAAAATTGTGCACCTAGGGATGAGGACGGGGGGGGGGGGGGGGGGGGCGGGGTAAGGGCAGAGGGTGGGGTGGGAACTGGGTGGAGGGGAGCTATGGGGGGAAAAAAGAGGAACAAATGTAATAATCTGAACAATAAAGATTTACTAAAATAAAAATTAAAAAAAAATACTGAATGATCTCACACATATGTGGAATCTAAAAGTCCAGACTGTTAGAAACGAAGAGTATAATGGTGGTTACATGGAGCTGGGGGAGGGATGCTGGAGAGAACATGGTCAAAGGGTACAAAGTTGCAATCATGTAGGATAAATAAGTTCTGGAGAATGAATGCACAGCATAATAATTATAGTAAAAAATACTGTATTTTATACTTCAGAATTCTAAGGGACTAGATCTTAAATGTTCTTACCAAAATGATAATTATGTAATGGGATACAGGTGTTAGCTAACACTGCAGTGGTAATCATATTGCAGTATATAAATGTATTAAATCATCTTAAACTTGGATAATGCTATATATCAATTTATCTCATTTCTAAAAATTATCCAATGAGTGTTCATAATTATCCCTTCAAATCCTAAAAAAAAAAAAAAAAAAAAAACCCACAAAGATTTCTATGGGAATTCTATTATAGAAGAAATTATAAAGATTATTTTTAATAAAAATATTTTCTTTCTCTGCCTGACTTATTTCACTTAGCATAATGCAGTATGGGAGGGTGGGGGTAAGGGGAAGAGATCAACTAAAGGACTTGTATGCATGCATATAAGCATAAGCGATGGACGCAGACAAAGGCGGGGCATGGAGGGGAGGGGAAGGGCAAGACTGGGGGGGATGAGGGGACAATGGGGGGATAAAGACACATTTGTAATACCTTAATCAATAAAAAATTTAAAAAAATATTTTCTAATAAAAAGTGGAATAAAGATTCTTGGCCTTAATGAGGATCAAGATAAGCTACCCCAAAATCTGGCACCTTGGCATATTGAAAATTTTATGCCGAAGGAGTCTGAGAAAACAGCAGAAGCAGGAAGGTCTCTCTGACTCCCCCTGCCCTTTTTCTACCCTAACAGGTCATAAAATTCTCATGTGAGAGGTGCTCTGCCTATACCCAGAGGAAAGAAACATCCTTATCACCAAAGAAAAAGAGACAATGAGAAAAATCCTAACAAACAGGACTTGCTAAATTTCTCCCAGTTGACTACACTTACCTCATACTCCTAGCTTATCAACTTCCTCTACGACTGTCCACTCTTCATGAAAATATTCAGGTCTGTTTCTTCAGGTCTTCACTTCCTTGTGAAGGATCTCGTGTCACGTGTTTAAAAAAAGAGATAAGCTCAAAATGGAGTCTCGTGCTAAACCCATTTCATCAAACCAAGACTCAGTACCTAACCTAATTGCAATTTCAGCTTCTCCCAGGAATACAAGCTTAAATCAGTCAATCTGCAATTTCCTGGTCAGCACTAGTGAGGTAGGATAGACACCCTCCATCCCCCAAAGAAAGATGAGGTAATAAGCTCTTTCCTTGTCCCTGGCCTCTTTTGCCTGTAAAAGCCTAATTATATATTCAAATTTACTTGGTTAAATTTTGTTTTTTAACACATGTAAAACATATATTAAATAAATTTGCATGTTTTCTCCTATTAATCCGTCTTTGTCAGTTTAATTTTCAGACCCAGCCAGAGACCCTAAGAAGTTTGAGGAAAATTTTTTCCTCCCTTATGGCTTTCTTTCAGGAAGGTTTTGAACAAAGTTAGCATGGATACATTCTAGCAAGAGTGGAATTTTGGCTCCCATTTCCTGACTAAACCATTTGTTGTGATGGGACTTCCTAGTTCTCTTGTTTTTTATGTCTCTTCCAACATTCCCACTGCCCTCCCCTAAGGTGCTTACCTACATTCCCATTCCTCCTATTACCTTTTTATGCCCCTTAGGCGCCCCACCTATGTAACTTGATCCCTCTGTTTCAGCAGGTTTTTCCTGAAGCTCTGGCCACTCCTTTTGACTTATCAGAGCAAAATTGTAGCCATTAAAATGATGAAAAGAATGTGTAGAGAGTATGCCATTTTCTCCTTAAAAAAACTGTTCTGAGGGAAAAATTGAATAGGAGTAAAGTTATTTTTCAAATAAAAGCCAATGCAGAAATATAAAATATACCAAATTTCTCATCTCCATCTTTCTTTCCCCATCCCTCTCCCCTCCTGCCCCACACATACACACTGATAATGAACAACTTCAGAGAAGACCTGGCTCAGTAAAAAGATTTGTACCCACGGGAACTAGAAGCAGCTAGATCAGCTAATAGAAATCCTAAAGCCATTAGGATCAAATATGCACACACAGAAACTCCATGCATTAAAGTTTTAGAGAATCTGAAATCAAACCTCTTTCACTCTGAAAAAAAAAAATCACTGCATCTCATGCTGATCATATTCCAAGTTCAATCAATTGGGTTAACTTTTTTTGTGTGTGACTCCCTCACTCTTCCTAAATTTCTACTCTTTAACTTCCCTGCCTTTCACACCTCCATTCACCTTGCTAGAAGTTCCTTATAGAGAAATATTTGTGTTTCAGTGGGAAACTCTGAATCGTCTATAGAACGTCCTTCTGGGCTCTAGCCCTGTTCATTGTCTTTGAGCTACCTTGTAATTCTTTGTAAGCAGTAGGTAACTGATAGTTATGTGAATTCTGTCTTGTTTGGTAGTATTTCTAAGTAACTTCCTCCCCCTTGTGGCAAAACCATTTTTTTGTGGACATTTGCAATGCATCTCAATATCCCTTTACCTCATAGAAATCTGAGCTGTTTTGAATTTTTCTTTAAAGCTGTTATAACATCTGCCTGGTTCTCTTATATCATAGAAGTGACAAAGACTCTCTCCTCGACCAAATCTTAGCCAAGCTTCTGTGAGCCCACTTCTCAGCTAGGCCTTGACTTTGGCCCCTCGTCCTTAGGGGGCCTGCCTAGCCCAGTTGTAGCAAGAATCCCTCACCCTTGATATCTGATCAGTTGGGCCTGGCTTCAGCAAGATTATCCCTACTGTTAATATCTCCTCTTAGTAATTTCCCAACCATTGGCCCACCTCTTTCTACTTCTAGGCTATAAATCCCTAACTGTCTTTGTTGTATTCAGAATTGAGCTCAGTTCTATACTGAGGTCTCTACCCTATGGAATTCAAGAAGAAAGATTCATTTGATGTGAACTCCAAGAAGGAATTTATCTACTGAGATTGACTCCCCATGGTCAACCAAGGGCACGAATTTTATGAATAATAGGAGTCTAATGGCCATTTGCTGACAGGGGCTCATCATGCACTCTGTACAATGGAAAGAACCTCAGACTGAACTCTCAGCTTCCCTGTCTAACTCAACCACTGCAGGCAAGCCCTAGTTCATCTTTCTACCAACAGACTGAGACCTACCCTGTCCAATTAGAACTGCACAATTTGTATACTAGTAATTCACAAGCTCCCTGATACTGAACTAAGAAGACAGAGAAAAGGTTTTTTCCTCCCCTACAACACTTTAGTAATGGTTTGTTAGTTTTATGTTTGGATTGAAGTTTTCCCTTGCTAAAGGACTAATACTATGTTGCGGGGGGAGTTGGGGCGGGGGGCAGATGCCCAGCCGGTGTTGCTCAGTGGTTGAGTGTCGACCCATGAACCAGGAGGTCATGGTTCAATTTCCCATCAGGGCACATGCCCGGGTTGCGGGCTTGATCCCCAGCAGCGGGTAATGCAGGAGGCAGCCAATGTATGATTCTCTCTCATCATTGATGTTCCCTCTCCCTTCTCTGAAATCAATAGAAACGTATGTTTTAATATATTTTATTGATTTCAGAGAGGAAGGGAGAGGGAGAGAGAGATAGAAACATCAGTGATGAGAGAGAATCATCAATCAGCTGCTTCCTGCACGTTCCCTACCGAGAGGATTGAGCCTGAAACCTGAACTGAACCCGGGACCCTTCAGTCCTCAGGCCAATGCTCTATCCACTGAGCCAACCTGGCTAGGGCTGTAGAAACATTTTTTTTAAAATAATAATAGATAGATTTTGTTCTTCTTACCTGGACAGTATAGTAGTCCGTCCCCACCCCCACCACCCCCCACCCCCGCTTATATGCAGCAGATATGTTTTAAGACCCCCAGTGGATGCCTGAAACCATGGGTAGTACTGAACCCTGTATATATTATGCTTTTAATGCACATATATACCTACGATAAAGTTTAATTTCTAAATTAGGCACACTGAGAGGTTAATAGCAACTAATAACAAAATATACTGTAATAAAAGTTATATGAATGTGGTCATTTCAGGGGATCCCTTTCTGAAGTCCTCGTATAGGCTCAATGCTTTCTGGCACAACACATTCTCATCAGTCGGAACACACTTTCTGTCATGTCTTCCACCCACTTATTGAATGCCTCTTTCATCATAACTAAGCACTTATCACGTACTGTGGCTGTAACTTTTGCAGTTTGAGGTGCGACAGCAAAACAGGCATGAATTTCTTTTTCTACCTTCATAATTTCTTGGATAAAAGATTTGTTCTTACTGTAGATCTTAACCTCAGCATACATTTTTTTCTTTCCTTTATTAAGTTGAGAACTGTCACCTTTTCACTTAAAAGAGGCACTTTACGCCAAAACCGGTTTGGCTCAGTGGATGGAGCGTCGGCCTGCGGACTGAGGGGTCCCAGGTTCGATTCCGGTCAGGGGCATGTGCCTGGGTTGCGGGCACATCTCCAGTGGGAGATGTGCAGGAGGCAGCTGATCGGTGTTTCTCTCTCATCGATGTTTCTAACTCTATCTCTCTCCCTTCCTCTCTGTAAAAAATCAATAAAATATATTTTTTTAAAAAAAGAGGCACTTTACGGCTTCTCTTGGGCATAACTGAATTGCTAGTATCACTACTACTCTTTTGCTTTGGGACCATTATTCAGTAAAATAAGGTTCACTTGAACACAAGCACTGTGATATCATGATAGTCGATCCGATAACTGACACACTACCAAGTGATATAAGAGAATATCACCAGATACACCTTTATGTGAGACTGCAGTCAGGAGACTGAGGTTACTGGAAAGAGACAACAATGAAAGCCTTCCTTAAAATTGCACTGGAATGGACCATTTCAGGTCCTTTTAACTACGACTACTACATTTAAACTCCAGGGTGTACATCCATGGGTACATGAAAGCCAGTGTCAATGAGAGCACAAACAACACATCTTTGCCTTTTCAATGTGCACACCTGGGATTTTCTTTTGGTGTAATCAATCAAATGTATTTCCTATGCTTGCCACGTAAAAATACGCCATACATTTTGTGTATAATCATTCGGCATTTCCAAGTATTCAAAACAGAACTTCCCAATGCTCATTCTGTTAATATTTTGACATGCTATCTTACCAGGAGGTACCCAAGACACTATTTCACTAATGTGTGCAAGGATTTATACTCTGTCTAGGAGTTCCTGAACTACATCGTCTTATCCATAATTTATATCAGACTCTGGCTCAGATAGCAAAAAAAAATAGCTCAAGCATTAGAAGTACAACAGACAAGCATACATTTATCAGATAGAAGTTTTAATTGCTTGCCAGCCAGGTTGGAGTCTGGGCAATGGGTAACACATGTTACTGTTCCTGAATAAATACCTTAGGAGAAATGGACCAATCAATCAATTAATTAAAAAGTCATTTGCTTACCTAATATTGATCAAACTAATCCTTGTAAATTGCTGTTCTAGTTGGGCTTAGGCACTAAGAAATTGGACATGAAGTGGATCCAGTATCTCTTATTATGATGATGATCCTTAAGCTCTTGCCCTCCTCCAAAGTCTAACATCCAGGTTCTTAAATGGTGCTACACAGTCATGATCCCAAAGCAACAGTTAGCTGTGATCAGCCTCAGAAAGAACTTGCAGCCCTCGTGATCAACTAGTTTGGCTGCTGAATAACTGAGAGGGGTAGTTGAGAAATTCTGGGAAAGTTGCTGGTGCAGGGCTGGCAGAGCAGAGATGTAAGAACTAATTGAAGACAGTGACAGATGTAGTATAGATTCAGCCTGTCCTGCATTGCTCAGAATTAAACTCCCAAGGTCTTCTGAGGAATCCAGAAACAACTTAATTTGCTTTCCTTGAGGACACAGTCTGCAACCTAAGGGCAGAACTCCCCATTTGGCCAGTTGCTTGTTGCCTGCTCACCCAACAAGAGGAGAGCGAAGTTTACCATTTCCAACCATGGCTGTGATTCTCCTTCTTTCCTCATTCATCTTTCTTGTAGATAAATCCTTTGTTAGATAAAATCAGTTACTATTCAAGTAAGTTAGTGTGATAATAATTAAAAATATGTCTTTGGTTATTCTTTGACATATTACCTAACCTCTATGAGCATTAGTTTTCTCATCTTGTTAAATGGAAATGCACAATACGAAAGTAAGTGAAATCACAAAGGTCCAGTGCCCAGCACTGAGTCAGGCACATATACAGAAAAGCTGCCTTCCAAGATGAAATTGATGATGAAGGCATTCAATCTCAGTCAACAAGCATTATAAGTGTTACAAATAAGGAACTTAAGTGAAATGCTTGGGATCCTAATCAATCAATTAACCATGTGTGTGATAGTTAAGCTCCCTGCTCTGAGGAATACAAAAGTACAGACAAGATCCCTTCTAAGGAAACAGGAGATGAGCTGTGGATATAAAATCACACATGAACCAATACTTCAAGAACATGGCCATGGTGGAATTTAACAATTTGAGTAAGCTGTAGAAAGGCAAAGGAAGGTACTTAATGAAAGAATGCAAGAAGGTATGAAGAAGCAGTCAGACCGACCAGATAATCAAACCCCCCCCCCATCTTAGCTCCTTCTGGTGCCCAACAGAGTTCCTCAGCACCAGGTGTTATAGGCCAATACCCTATACCCATGGTCGGCAGACTGCGGCTCGCGAGCCACAAGCGGCTCTTTGGCCCCTTGAGTGTGGCTCTTCCTAAGCCTTAGGAGGACCCTAATTAAGTTAATTATAATGTACCTACCTATATAGTTTAAGTTTAAAAAATGTGGCTCTCAAAAGAAATTTCAATCGTTGTACTGTTGATATTTGGCTCTGTTGACTAATGAGTTTGCCGACCACTACTGCATTGAAACCTTGAGTTATAGAAACTTTTTAAAAATATATCTTTATTGATTTCAGAGAGGAAGAGGGAGCGAGAGATAGAAACATCAATGTTAAGAGAGAATCATTCACTGACTCTCTCCTGCACACCCCTCACTGAGGATTGAGCCTGCAACCAGGCATGGGCCCTGACTGGGAATCAAACCATGACCGCCTGGTTGATGCTCAACCACTGAGCCATGCTGGCCAGGCTATAGAAACGTTCTGTGCCTCAATTTCCTCACCTGTAAAATAGAAATAATAATAATACCTAATTCAGAGACTTGTGTGCTTTAATGTAATAATAGGTGAAAAGTGTTTAGCAAAGTGCCAATATAAAGCAGGCAATAGTGGTAGTTATCAATTGTGATTTTGGTTCTCTATCATTGAGATTGTCTTTCTGTTCTTCATTCTCTCTCAGCCCCTCTTGCAGCCATGTTGCAAAACACCACTTTGTTCACAGTTTCATAAATATTCTTTGCTCTTTCTGACTTATACCTTTGTTTACACTGAATGTATCATAGCTCCCTTCCCTGACTCATATCCCTCCCAAGCATATGCAGAACTCATCCACCTGTCACAGTTGTTCTCAGCTTTCAAGGTCTAGATTAAATCAGGAAAGTATTCCAGATTCATTCTTCCATAACTCAATTACATGTTTTTACCTTTACAAAACACTCTTCATGGACAGCATTGTGTTGTAATTGCTTTTGTAGTAAAAAGCCTCAAATTGGTTTATGAGGCAAGCACACTGATTTTTTAACCTTTGAGTTCCCTATAGCCAGCCAAAACAACATACATAGTCGGCTAGTTAGATCACAAAAGTCAGAAATTCTTGATTTAGGCTCTCCAAAGATAGAAGCCAAGTAGCTCCCCTGCTTTTAGAGTCTGCTTGGATTCTACACTGCATGAGTAGGCCATAAGAGGAACTGATCTAGGAATGAGAACCAACAATCTGACAATTTGTGTTAATTGTGAGTCTTTACAGCATTTTGAACACTAAACATTTTTGGTAGCTGAAACTCCTGACAATGTGTGGGAAACTGATATAGGGTTGAGCCTCCGACTGACCTGCTGGCAAAGTCACAAACAAGTCCAAGCTTAGAGGGCTCAGTCCTCTTAGCATAATTAGGCTTGACCTTTTAACACTCCCCAGATCTTACTTGGGAAGCTAATGGGCTGAGGAAAGTGCAGGGAGTGTAAACATGATCAAAACAGGTGAAACTCACAAGAACTGTAACTATGGTAACCACTGCATTGTTTACCTCAGACTATAAAAGGTCGGTGCTGACTGAGCACGGGTGGAAGTCCTTCCTCTTGAGTTGGTCCCCCAATATTTCCAAGTTATCTCTTGTCTTTTCTATTTCATTTGTGTGCGGCTCCTCTTCCAGATATTGAACCCTGAACCACGCAGGACGTGGAAGGAAACATTTACGACATCAATGGTAATGCATAATACCTGGATTGTATGTGTTCTGCTGTGTGTGCAGATGAACATGTGTATAACTCAAAATGCCACAAATCTCTGTATTGGTGGCTTCCTTCATGTTTTTCAAGGTTTCACAGTCTACACTAACTAGAGCATATTCTGCTTTAGCCTAGCCTGATGTTAAGAGCTTTCATTGTATGGGAATGTATAGGGATTACTTTTTAACAAAAGCCAAGTGTTCCCTTTGGATGAATTGAATTCCTCAATCTCACAGTGATATAATTCCATTTGTCAGTTTTGATTTATTGATTATTTGAATATCACATTTTCCTTTGCATGTTTATTAGTTTCATTAAAGATATTCTGCTCATCTCTTTCATGGTCACCTCCTTCAAGGCAAAGAAAGGCTCAGCCAGGGGCCTTCAGAGCTCCCTGTAGAGTTTCCTCCCTCTCTGCTGAGTCCTGTCAGCTGCTACCCTTCCACCAACTGCACACACACACACACACAAATTCCCAGCTTTTGTGATGGAGTTTAAAAAACATATATTAAATCTAATAACTTTGGTTATGACATCCAAGCAGTAGTCATGGTAAATGGCTTATCTTGCTGACAAACGTGCTTTGTGAAAATCACCCCTTACCTTGGGCACTGGACAAGAAAAACAGGATAATCCAAAGACTCCTGTGCAGTCAAGGAACCTGGAGCCATCTGGTTAGGACAAAAATAAATCAGCAATGAAGCCTGCGTGACTCTCCAAGGATTTGCACGACTGAATTAACATCACTCAGATTGAAGAGCAGAGGAAACTGGGAGCAGAGACCATTGAAACAACTTTAATTAACACACATGGAGAAAGGGGCTTTTAGAATGAAATGCCTTGTATTATCTGGCACTAAAACCCAGACAATAATTTGAAAGTCCTCCAGCTTGATAAAGACAAATCAAAGCATGTATTGATTGAATGGGTAAGCTCTGGTCTGGTACAAAAACACAAGAAAACAAAACAAAATAGAAACGTCATTTAATGGGCACTTAACAAACCAGAGGGTTCAGCTAAGCAGAATTATTTGGCTGTGTTGTGTTAAGAAAGCCAGTTATCTGATACACCACTCTGAGAACTCTGTTTGAACTTACATTTTGACATGTGCTTAGGGTTACAGACCTAGCAAATTACAATTATGCCGTATTTGGAACACAGTTATACTAAAAATTGTTTGTTGTTTATCTGAAATTCAAATTTAGCTGGGCAGCCTATATTTTATCTGGCAACCCTCCCCTGGAAACAAAGACCACCCAAATGAGAACAAAAAGAGGCTATTTATTCAGAGCTTGTTATAACAAGGGAGTCATCAGCAACCATCACAGTGTTTGGCAGCCATTCAAAGGCAGGCAGGGGTGTGGGAAAGCTTTATAGTGGAAAAAAAACCCAGAAGGCTGCAGGTGTGCCCTATGGAAATAAACAAAGGCCAACCAAATGAGAAAAACAAAGGCTATTCATTCTGAGCTTGCTTTAGCAAGAGTCAGCTACCATCACTTGTGTTTGACAGAGACTCAAAGGCAGGCAGGGGAGAGGGAAAGCTTTATAGTGGAAAAAAGGGGAAGACTTCAGGTGTGCCCTGATGGAAGCTGTTGGCCTGGGGAAGCCGCAGGTGGGCTAATTAGAAGCGGACCATCCTATGTGATTGATTAAGGAAGTTGATTTGGCTTTCTCCTTTTAGTCCAAGGTGGAAGGAAACAGGGACAAAAATTAGGGAAGCTGTCAGTTATTAGTCAAGTTCTTGCCATTTGGGGCTGATTGTCACAGAAGTTATTGTTTAACTTCCTGGATTGTCACTAGAGAGAGCAATTTGGCTTTCTGCAAGTTTGACTTACAGCAGTATACCTTCCTGGGATGTTTATTGTGGATAAGTGGTTGGTTTCCTGGGTAAGTTGCTGCAGGCGGTGGGTCAAAGTTCTACTTTTATATGTGGTCTTGCCATTGTCCACATCTATATTCAATCTCTCAGGCCTGCTTAGAGGCTGTTGGCAAGGGAATCTAGCGGCGAGCTAATTAAAAATGGGTACCTTATGTGATTGGTTTGGGAAGTAGATTTGTCTCTCTATGAACAATTGAGTTGGAAGCTGGGGTCAAAAATAGGGAAGCTGATAGTCATTGATGAAGTCCAGATGGTCTGGGACCAACTGATGCAGATGTTATGGTTTGGCTTGCCGAGCAGGTTGCAACAGAAATGGTGATTTGGCAAAGGACCTGAACAGACATTTGTCCAAAGAAGATATAAAAATGGCCCAATAGCACATGAGAAAGATACTCCACATTCTTTTTTTAATGTTTTTATTTTTTTGAGAGAGAGAAGGGAGAGGGATAGAGATATAGAAACATTGATGAGAGGGACACATCAATCAGCTGCCTCCAGCATGCCCCCCACCGGGGATCGAACCTCCAACCTGACATGTGCCCTGACCAGGAATTGAACCAGGGACCTCTCAGTTTATGGGTCCATGCTTAACAACTGAGCCACACTGGCTGGGCAATGTTCAACATTCTTAGTTATCAGGGGAAATGCAAATCAAAACCACAATGAGATATTACTTCACACCCACTAGGATGGCTATAATTAAAAAGACAGAAAATAAAAAGTGTTGATGAAGAGGTAGATAAATGGAAACCCTCCTACATTGCTGGTGGGAATGTAAAATGGTGCAGCTGCTGTGGAAAACAGTTTGTCAGTTCCTCAAAAAGTTAAATATAGTTACCATATGACCCAGCATTCCACTCCTAGCTATACACCCAAACCAAATGAAAACACATGTCAAGAAAAAACAACTTGTACACAAATGCTCCCAGCAGCATTATTCACAGAGCAAAAACTGGAAGTAGCCTAAATGAATGTATAAACAAAATGTGGTCTATCTATATAATGAAATACTATTTAGGCAGAATAAAAACATGAAGTACTGATACGTGGTACAACATGGTTGAACCTTGAAAACATTATGCAAAGTGAAAGAAGCCAAACACAAAAGGCTACATATTGTACAATTCCAACTATATAAAATGGCCAGAATAAGCAAACCCATACAGGCAGAAAATAGATTGGTGGTTGCCAGAGGCTGGGAGGAGAGGAGAATGTGGAATGACTGCTAATGGCTATAGGTTTACTTTGGAGGATAGTAAAAACGTTCTAGAATTAGATAATAGTGATGGTTGCACAATTCTGTGAATATACCAAAACACTGCATTGTACACTTGTAAAATATGCTATGATTCTCTTTAGGAGAACATTTTCTAGTCACTTATTGTGATGATTGAGGTATGTCTTCTAACTTTTACAACCTTTCTGAATGTACATCCTTCTGGACACCTGTGCAAAATGGACCTTCTTTTGGTCTCTTGTCATTGTTCCATGTTGTTCTGCAGACACAGCTTCAATATCTTCTATCTTGGTGTCTGAATGCATTAGTTATGACTGCCAAATGCTGATGGAAGCCCAAATAAAACACTTGAGAAAGTATCACAGGCCACTTTGTATAATAAACTATTTCAAATGATACTGTAAAAACTACAAAATACATTAAATTTAGGACTTATATTTTCCTTCTTCCCTTCCCTTCCACTTTTATTCTCTCTCTACAGACTTAGAAAATATAATTGCTATAGACTCTGGTTAGTTTTATCACATGAGGTAAACTCGGAAGGCCGTAAATTGCAGCTCTAATGCCCCTTTAGTTCTCTCTGCTTCACCATCTACAAATGGTTAGCTTGTGTTTTATTTCTTTCAAGCAGGGCCTTCTAAAAGTGTCTGATCTGGCCTGGCCTGCGTGGCTCAGTGGTTGAACGTAGGTTTATGAACCAGGAGGTCATGGTTCGATTCCCAGTCAGGGCATATGCCCAGGTTGTGGACTCAAGCCCCAGTGTGGGGCATGCAGGAGTCAGCCAATCAATTATTCTCTCTCATCATTGATGTTTCTATCTCACCCTCCCTTCCTCTCTGAAATCAATAAAAATATATAAAAATAAAAGTATATTTTATAAAATAAGTGTCTGATCTACCAATCTTCAATAAGCTGATTGACTCTAAAATGGTAAGAGCTTGCCCTAGCCAGTTTGGCTCAATGGATAGACCATCAGCCTGCGGACTGAAGGGTCCTAGGTTCGATTCTGGACAAGGGCACATGCCCAGATTGCAGGCTCGATCCCCAGTAGGGGGCGTGTGGGATGCAGCCAATCCATGATTCTCTCATTATATTTCTATCTCTTTCTCTCTCTTCCTTCCTCTCTGAAACTTTCCTATGTGCCAAGGAAGAGATTTTTAGACAAATGCAACCCAGAGCTGAATCTAGTAAAAGGTGCCTAACTGGAGAAGAATACTCATACAGAAGGTGATTGACTTTTGACAATAAGGCAGCCTCACTTGCCCAAGTGACTCTCCCACAGGAAGATGTTAGTCATGTGGCTTTCTTTATTACCTGGTAGGAAAGACTGTTTCTCTAGGGCAGTGATGGCGAACCTTTTGAGCTCGGCGTGTCAGCATTTTGAAAAACCCTCACTTAACTCTGGTGTCGTGTCATATATAGAAATTTTTTTATCTTTGCAACCATAGTAAAACAAAGATTTATATTTTTGATATTTATTTTATATATTTAAATGCCATTTAACAAAGAAAAATCAACCAAAAAAATGAGTTCGCGTGTCACCTCTGACACGCATGTCATAGGTTCGCCATCACTGCTCTAGGGTCTGGTATCAGGAGCTCCAGGTTAATGAGCCCTTGTTTGCCATTTTACAGGGCATGACAGTATGAGTTCAATTAAGACAAGCCAGAGCAGGGGTCCTCAAACTTTTTAAACAGGGGGCCAGTTCACTGTCCCTCAGACTGTTGGAGGGCCGGACTATAGTTTAAAAAAAAACTATGAACAAATTCCTATGCACACTGCACATATCTTATTTTGAAGTAAAAAAACAAAATGGGAACAAATACAATATTTGTATTTGCATGTGGCCCGCGGGCCGTAGTTTGAGGACCCCTGAGCCAGAGCCTAGAAGTAGACTCACTAAGCCCTTATCACAAGGGAGCTGGCTCAACATCACAGGTGGAGGCAGGATGAATATAATGCCCAGAATCTATAGGAACAAATGGCAGAGGGCAGTCCGGGTCAGTAGTTAGGTGAGTTGGGTGAGGAGTCAGAGGAAACTCCAATTTGAAGTGCCAAGAATTCCAGGTAGCTCTTGGGGTATGGTGGCACAGTATCAAGGGGAAGGCTATACATCAATGGTGATTCTTGGAAGTCTAAATAGGTTGGCAGTCAGCCCCAGGGACATCTTGTAATAAGCAGCAAGACTAAAGATACTGGACTGGCTTTCAAAGCCAAAACTTGACTCCCTTGGTAGTCAGATTGGGGAAGGGTGTTAGGATATACTGGAAATATACAAGCACAGAGTTCTAATCTGAGAGCATAGGGGAAGGGATGGTATTGTTATGACAGATACCCAGGCTGGAGAGCCCTAAAGACCCAGAAACAATTTAGAAGCAAGTAGACCTAACCCTGAGCCCCAGAATGTTAAAACTGACATTTAGTGAAATTTCACAGAAGTCACTTTACTCAGCACAATCACTGAGCAGAACTCCTTAGGCAAACGCAGTTTTCCAATAGTTGGTGCTTTTGCGATTAAATATTTTCCCATGTAGTGTAGTAAAGGCCTGAGGTGGGGGCGGGGGTGGAAGCAGGAGAAATATAATGCCCAGCAGCTATGGGAACAAATGACAGAGGGCAGTCCGGGTCAGTAGTTAGGTGAGTTGGGTGAGGGGTCAGAGGAAACTCCCAATTTGAAGTGCCAAGAGTCTAATCTGAGAGCCTCTACAAGAAATGCTGTAGGAAATACATGCACTAAAAGGAGGCAGAGGCACCTGCTGGGCTTGTGACTGATTTTAGGGTTGAATGGGGGACATGAGACTGCTCACAAGACATCAGCCGCCATCACTGGGCACGGAGCCTGGATTCGAACCCCTTCTCCATCCCTAAAGACCCGCCTCCACAGCACGGAACTCTGGCCCAGCAGCCATTGCGCCAGCGCTAAACCAGCGGCCCATAGGCGTTGGGCGTGCGTTTTAGAGTTCGCTCTTCGCTCTTCGGGGCAGAGGAAAAGCTTGGGAGAGGCGAAAGCTCGCATTATTCCAATCAGATTCCAAAACAAGCCTTAAAGCCCGCCCCACTCTCCTTGGGTCCAATCGCTTGCCTCTGCACGCGCAAGCCACTGATTCAAAATCATAGAACCTTAAAGGACAGAACTTGCGAAGCTGCAACTGAAGCCTAGGAGAGGTGGAGGTCACAGTCCAGTAGTGAGTGCCTGTTTGGGACTCTAATTAAAACGGGGAGGGAGAGTGGGGGCTGCAGACGGCCAAGGTAATGCCATTCCTGCCCCATCAGGGGTTTGTGTCGAAACTCCCTTCCTAGGGGCGATAATACCCCTTAGTGTGCCCCCCAAACCACACAATGGTTTGTTCCAAAATAGACGCCCCCTACCCAGTGGTACCTCCCAGACGGACTGCTCCCTCTCAGCCCCCAGCAGTGTTATAACCTGAGAGGGTGGGTCTATCTTGTTCCTTCCCTAACTCCCATAGGCCCCCTAGTGGTGTGATTAAGGAAGCTTTGATGCAACTGCCCTGTGCACCTTTCCTTCTCAGGCTCCTCCCACTCCCTGGACCCTTCCATCCACGTCTCTCCCTAGTCCACACCCAGTCCCAAATGGACCATCCCAGGCCTTGGCCCTGAGATCTTGCAGAGAGCCAAGGCCAAGGAGTCCATCCACCTGCCTCATGATGCCCAGCAGATGTATCTGGTGGTCTCTGGTTTTCCTGAGGCCTTTGTCCTTGTGAGAGAGTGTAATGGTGCCCATTGTGCAGGTGAGCAGACAGGACCAGGGAGGGCAGGAGCTGGGCCTGCAGCTCCACAGCAGGTGAGTGAGCAGATTGTGGGTTGGCTTTTCCTATAGTCATATATACCCTCACACCACAGGGAGCTTTTCTTCTGCCTCCTTTTCTAGGCCCGGTGTCTTTCCCAGAAAACCATCCCCGATGCATCTACTCACCCTAGGAAGGGGTTCTAGATGCAGCATTCAGGCCCTGGGAGGGGACTGGCTGGAGGCAGAGCTGGCAGCCATCTGGGTCTGAATGGGGTTTTGGTGGCCTTTTTAAAACTTCATGCTCGGTTCAGACAGCTGCCAATGCCTTCTCTCAGGACAGTCTGAGCTATAGCCTGTCCTGCCTTGGTTTTCTTTCCTCAGAGCCAGTCTATACTATGTAAAAAAGCCTATAATGCAACCTTTCAAGATTAAAATGAGCCCTTCCTTTTAACCATGGAAATGAGCTTCTTGTAAAAGGAACAAGCACAGGAAGAAAAGGAAGGCCATTTGCAGAACACTCTGAACACCTTTGACTAGGACCAGGGTCCTCCAGGAGGAAGGGCAGAGCTGGCCCTGACTGTCTCCAGCTGTCCACGCACAGAGGGGATGGCTCTGATGAACACCAGGGATGGGGCTAAGGCACCTGATTCCCCCTCAGGTGTAAATGTTTAAGGCTCTGTCCCTCCTCTGTCTTCTCTCAGGCCTTCCCAATCCTGGAGATGTGACACCCCTGCTGGCAAAGATAAGTATAGCTGTAACGTGGACAGTCCATGGCTGAGGTGTGCCTGGAGACACCAAACCTCCTCATGGGATCAAGACTTCAGTCAGGCTTCCCTGAATGAAAGGGAAAGGCAGTTTGACTTATCAGAAAGCTCAAGTCTGGATCTGGACTCACCCTGGACCACAGACACCCAGAACTGGAATTGGAGGTGTTGTAGGATGTGGTCAGGTGACAGCCAGGCTGAGGGGCTAATAGTTGAGGACAGAGAGCAGAGACCATGGTGAGATCAAAATACTGGGCCTAGAACAAGGAGAACAAACGAGAGGAAGATCAGGAAGACCCTGCAAAGAACTTTGCGCAGGGCTGTTGAAAACATAAAATTCACCCAGGGCCTCATCTGTATACTGGTAATAAAAGTTGACATCATGGAATTGGTGTGAGAAAAACCTGATTTGTGTAAAGTGATCAGCCAGTGTCTAGCACAGAGTAACTCTAAGGTAAATGCTGATAGTGTTGCTATTACTCTTATTACAAGAATGATTCTATCTGAATTAACTGTTGACATGCTGTTCTCCCCCACAGGGTAGATACCTTGTTCCCTTCAAGGTTAAGCCCCATCTGTCCATTCCTGTGGCCCCAGTGTGGAGACAAAGACAGTCATCACAGAGGTCTGGTAAGGGAGAGGGTGTTTGATAGACAGAATAATAGCCCCCAAAACATGTCCACATCCTAAACCACAGAACCCAGAATATGTCACCTAACATAGCAAAAGGGACTTTGCAGATGTGATTAAATTTAAGGTTGTTTTTATTTTTTATTTTTAGAGAGGCAGGGAGAGGGAGAGAGAGAAACATTGATGTGAGAGCACAATATTGGGCTACCTCCTGCACAACCCCTAATGGGGATGGAGCCCACAATCCAAGTAAATATATGCTCTGACTGAGAATCGAACTAGCAACCTTTTGGTGCACAGGGCAACACCCAACCTACTGAACAACACCGGCCAAATTTAAGCTAAATTTAAGCATTGTGAGATGGGAAGATTAACCTGGATTATGTAGGCAGACCCAGTGTAATCACAAGGGTCTTTACAAGTGAATGGAGGCAAGAAAGAGAGTGATTTGATGAGAGAAAGACTCAAGTGGCTATTGCTGGCTTTGAAGATGGAGGAAAGGGGCACCAGCCAAGACTGTGGGCAGCCTCTAGAAGCTAGAAAATGCAAATGCATGATTTCTTCCCCAGAGCCTCTAGAACAGTGGTTCTCAACCTTCCTAATGCCGCGACCCTTTAATACAGTTCCTCATGTTGTGGTGACCCCCAACCATAAAATTATTTTTGTTGCTACTTCACAACCGTAATTTTGCTACTGTTATGAATCGTAATGTAAATATCTGATATGCAGGATGTATTTTCATGGTTACAAATGGAACATAATTAAAGCATAGTGATTAATCACAAAACAATATGTAATTATATATGTGTTTTCCGATGGTCTTAGGCGACTCCTGTGAAAGGGTCGTTCGAACCCCAAAGGGGTCGTGACCCACAGGTTGAGAACCACTGCTGTAGAAGGAACACAGCCCTGCTGGCAGCTGGTTTTTAAGCTACTAAGTTTGTTTTAAATTTGTTATATTATCAATATGAAACTACTAGAGGAGGGAACACATGTCCTTCCAACTCACTTTCTTTCTCCCTCTCAGAAATGCCCAGTGCTGTGACCCCTATGACATGGTGTCCCTGTCCCCTCAGTCAGCCTCAGAGACAGGGGGAGACTGAAGAGGATGCAGATCCTCTGGTGAGGGTGTGTAGGGCCTAGTGCTGTCAAGGGGGCAGGCTGGGAAGGGACCTGGGGTACAAGGAGGTCCCCACCTTGCACATTATCCAACACTGGAATACATACACTTGAGTGAGGTGACAGGGTATCATGGCTGATAGTTATTATAAGAGTTCTGGGGACTGATGACAGCTGACATTCATTCAATTCTTGTTCTGTGCCAGGCATTGATCTAAGTGACTGATGTGTTATCTCATTCAACCCTCACCATACCCGTGTGAGGAGCAAAGTGCAACACAGCCAGCTTAAGTAACTTGCCCAATGTGTGACATGGCTGCAATTTAGTCCTAGACTGTGTCATTCCAGAGCTCCTCCTCTTTCTCACCCTGCCTGGACTATTAGATCAGTAGTTTCGTATTGATAATATAACAAATTTAAATCAAATGTGGTCACAAGTGAAAGCCATTACACATTTGCCCCAAAGTTTAGTGGGAATTCACTCCCTTTTATGAATGAGAGACTGAGCTTGGAGAGGACAGATGACTTGCCCAAGTTCACACAACCAGGACTTGGGGTTCGGGCTTTTAAATGAGATCTATCAGGTTCTAAAACCATGTATGAATGAGGTCCAAGGGGAGATGGACTCCAACATCTGAGGACAAAATGCCAGATCCTATCCATCCCTTGACACTTAGGGATGTCCTCACCCCATGACTGGTGTCAGGAAACACAGACTAAACAATTCCCCAAAACCTAACTTCTGCAGACAGGGCTGAGGAAGCATTGATAACTTCCAGGGCTGAAGGCAAGACCCTGACCCCAAGGGAGGTTCTGAAAAGGTAGACCACCTACACGTTGTGGTCTAGACAAAAAAAACTGGTGTTGCCCAGAGCCTGTGTGGAGGAGTGCAGGAGAGCCAAATTACTCCCACTGCCTTTTGTTTTAGTTGTGGTTGGGGGGGGGTGTTTTTGCCTGAGAAATGTACGTTAATGAACATTAATGA
Source organism: Myotis daubentonii (assembly GCF_963259705.1). NCBI lineage: Eukaryota > Metazoa > Chordata > Mammalia > Chiroptera > Vespertilionidae > Myotis > Myotis daubentonii. The sequence continues at coordinate 5,293,977 of NC_081861.1, read as the reverse complement.
ATTGCATATCCATGAACAACCATCCAGGTCAATCAGACCATTATAAACATTTCAGAAGTCCCTTGGGTCTCTTCCCAATCACAGCCTCCCTCCCCCAGAAGTAAATACTATCATGATTTGGTGATAATCATTCCCTTGCTTTTCTTTATGATTTTACCACTAGTAATGGATTCGTTTTGCCTGTTTTTGAACTTTGTGTAAATGGGTCATACAGTGTGTAATCATTTGTGTTTGACTTCTTTTGCTCAACATGACCTCTGTGCAACTCATCCAGGCTGTTCCATGTACTTGTATATCTTTCATTTTCATTGTATAATATTCTATTCTGTGAATATACAATTTATTTATATACTTACTGGCACATCTGGGTTTTCTATTTGTAGTTTTTAATATATTCTAGGTTTGAGCCTTTCATCACTCACATTTCAATTACCTTCTCCCAACTTGTGTCCCAATTGTGGTCTTCACTCTCTTTATGGTGCTCTTTAATCAATAGACATTTTTAATTTTAATTTAATTAAATGTTTTACAATTTTCATTTATGATTAGTGTTTTTGTGTCTTGTTTAAGAGAAACTTTTCTACCATGAGTATATGAAGGTATTCTTCTCTTAAATTCTTCAAGTTCTCTAGATTTTGAATCCACTTAGAATTATTTTGTGATGTTGTGAGGTAGGGATCCAATTTCATATGTTTTTAATATGGATAACTGATGCTCCATTTACTTAAAGTCCAACTATCCCCCTCTGGTCTCACAGTACCTCCTTGGCCACCTATTCTGTGTCTCCATAAAAATGGGTTTGTTTTTGAGACCACTGGTCTTTCACTAGTCTATTTGTCAACTCTTGCAACAATATTACACCATCTTAATTGCTATCCTATATAATAGAAGGCTAATATGCAAATCGACCAAACGGCTGAATGACTAGTCACTATGACGTGCACTGACCACCAGGGGGCAGATGCTCAACACAGGAGCTGCCCCCTGGTGGTCAGTGTGCTCCCACAGGGGGAGCGCTGCTCAGCCAGCTCACGGCTGGTGAGCACAGCAGCAGTAGCGGGAGCCTCTCCCGCCTCTGCTGCAGGCAGGCAGTAAGGAGCAAGGGGTCACGGACTGCGAGAAGGTGCAGGCTGGGCTGAAGGACCCTCACCCCCCAGTGCACGAATGTTGTGCACCAGGCCTCTAGTACTTTTATAGTAAGTATGGGCATCCTGGCTAGTGGGCACTTAGACATAAATTTAAGAATTAACTTGTGATGATACATACACAGAAATCTATTGGAATCACAACTGGATTTGCACTGAACCAACAAAACAGTTTAAAGGGAACTTACAGTTGAAAAACATTGACTCTTCCATTTGATGAACACATTTATTTATTTAGTCCTTTTTAATGTCTTTCAAGGCTTTCTTTTTTTTTTTAGGTTTTCTTTTTTCCAGAGATCTTTCATCCTAGCCAGTTTGGCTCAGTGGATTGAGCGTGGGCCTATGGACTGAAGGGTCCCGTATTCAATTCTGGTTGAAGGCTCCATCCCCGGTCCTGGTCAGGGTGGGTGCCGGAGGCAACCAATGAGAGGCAACAAACCCATGTGCCTCTCTCACATTGATGTTTCTTTCTCTATCACCCTTCCTTCCCATCTCTCTAAAAAATCAATGGAAAAATATTTCTAGGATTAACAAAGAAAAACACAAAGAGATCTTACTTCCTTTTGTTAATTTCAGTTCATAAATGGTATCTTTTTTAAGTTTTTTTATTTTTAATATATTTTATTGATTTTTTTTACAGAGAGGAAGGGAGAGGGATAGTTAGAAACATCGATGAGAGAGAAACATCAATCAGCTGCCTCCTGCACACCCCCTACTGGGGATGTGCCCACAATCAAGGTACATGCCCTTGACTGGAAGCGAACCTGGGACCCTTCAGTCCACAGGCCGACGCTCTATCCACTGAGCCAAACTGGCTAGGGCATAAATGGTATCTTTAGTAAAACTTTTCTTTGTTATTAGCATATAAAAGCAATGGATTTTTAAATATGGATTTTGTATAAAAAATCTTTCAAAATTCTTACCCGAGTTGCAGTCTCAATCCCCAGTGTGGGGCATGGGAGGCCGGCAATCAATGATTCTCTCTCATCACTGATGTTTCTATCTTTCTCTCTCTATCCCTTCCTCTCTGACTAGGAAGTGAACTGTGACCTCCTGATTCATAGGTTGATGCACAACCACTGAACCACACAGGCCGGGCAATAAAAAAAAATTTTTAATCTTTTAAAATTCTTAACGCTAATAATTTATCCATGGATTATTTTGGATTTTCTACAACACAATGGTATCATCTACAAATAATGACAATTCTGTTCATTTCCAATCATTAAATATTTTTTATATCTTTATTGACTTCAGAGAGGAAGGGAGAAGGGAGAGAGAGATGATGAAAGAGAATCATTGATTAGTGCCTTCTCCCCGATTGGGAATTGAGCCCGAAACTTGGGCATATGCCCTGACCAGGAATCAAACTGTGACCTCCTGGTTCCTAGGTCAGCACTCAATCACTGAGCCACTGCGCTGGGTCATTAAATATTTTTAATATTTTTTATTGATTTCAGAGAGAAACATCAATGATGAGAGAAAATCATTGACTGGCTGCCTCCTGCACGCCCCCTACTGAGGATCGAACCCGCAACCCAGGCACATGCCCTTGACCAGAATTGAACCTGGGACCCTTCAGTCTGCAGGCTGACGCTCTATCCACTGAGCCAAACTAGGTAGGGCAAATATTTTCTCTTTCTTGACTTAATGTGCTTGCTCAGACCTTCAGTACAATGCTGAGTAGAAATGGTGACAGCAGGCATGCTTGCTACATTCCAAAGGTCAAAGCTCTTAACGTTTCACTTCTAAGTATGTAGTTTATTGTAAATCTTTGTAGATACCCTTTATGTTAAGTAGGTTTATTCAACGAACTTGCTAAATCAAATTTTATATCTTTCTCTACATCAAGCATGTCAAACTCGCAGCCCATGGGCCATATGCGGCCCACAATAAATATTTTTGCGGCCCAGCCAATATAACAGTATGTAAGAAACGTTTTAATTAAAATTTCATAACTTAATTTTTACAACATCCTTAATTATTAATAATGAACTACGTTTGCTAATGACTGATTACTATAATTGTGTTGCATTCATTTCCCTTACCCGCCTTACACGCAGGCACACCATTTCTCTCCACTGATACTAGCAGTGAATATTTTAGCAGCTGATGGCCACGTCATTTGTCTTGGACTGACTTGTTTGGTGTGCGCAACAGGAAATATTTTGCTTTCAGAGAACAAGAAAAATAGGTTTATTTGTGTTATGCTTATTAATTTGTGCAGTTATTCAGTGTCTGGTAAGTTAATGTTCAAGAAAAAATATTAATTTTTATTAAAATGTTCTATTATTTTGTTAATGATGACTCATTTATTTCAGCCCTTTGTATTCAGCATGTCTCTATCAAAATAAACCTATGTTTCTATGAAAATTGAAGCTTTTGTTTTTTTGTGGCCCACATAAATTTAAACCTTGTTTATTTGGCCCGGGTTAGCCTTTGAATTTTACATGCTTGTTCTACATCTATTAAGATAGTTGTGGTTTTTCTTGTTTAATTTGCTAATGGAGCAAATTATGCTGTTTAAATTCAAATGTTAAATCACAGTGCAGTTTTTGGAATAAATCCAACTTGGTCATATTATACTCTTTAATATACAAATGGTCCCTGACTTATGATGGTTCAACTTAAAACTTTTTTGATTTTATGATAATGCAAAAGCAATACACATTCAGTAGAAACCATGTTCAGATTTTGAATTTTGATCTTTCCCCAGGCTAGCAATATGCAGTATGATACTCTCTTGTGATGCTGGGCAGCAGTGAGCCAAAGCTCCTAGTCAGCTACAAAATCACAAGAATAAACAACCAATACTATACAGTGTTTTGTGTTACCATCATTTTTTGGATATTGTGTTTTGTGTTTTAACATCCCATCATGTCTACAAAACATGCAACTGTGTCCTCTGCTTCTGGTGAGACGAGGAAGGCAATTGCTTGGCGTAAAACTCAAGATAATTGCCCAACTGTAGGCTAATATAAGTGTTCCTGGCACATTTAATGTAGGCTAGATTAAGCTGTGATGTTTGGTAGGGTAGGTGTATTAAACACATTTTCAGCTTACAATACTTTCAACTTATGATGGGTTTATTGGGAAGGAACCCTATTAATTCAAAGAACATCTGTATTGGACTTTGGCAGTGCTATAGACTGAATATTTCTGTCCCTTCAAAATTTATATATTAAAACCTAATCCCCAATGTGATGGTATTAGGAGGTGAAGCCTTTGGGAGGTGATTAGGTCATGAGGGTGGAGCCCTCATGAATGGATTAGTGCCCTTAGACTCCAGATATTGATTTCATCCTCTCACTCTGTAAGGACACAGTGAGAAGACAGCTGTCTGTGAACCAACAAGCTGGCCCTCACAATACACCAAAACTGCCGGCACCTTGATCTTGACTTCCCCGCCTTAGTATGTGTGAGAAATAATTTTTATTAGCCATCTAGTCAGCCTGAACAGATTAAGACAGGGAGTTATCACTTGGTTTAAAATATTTGCATCTATTTTCTTGAGATTGTTCTGTAATATTTGTTTTTCACTCATCAGGTTTTAGTATCAAGGTCATAAAATGAATTAGGAATGCTCCCTCTTTTTCTACACTCTGGAATTGCTTTTGTTCTTTGTGGATTTTTTAAAATATCTTTTTATTGATTTCAGAGAGGAAGGGAGAGGGAGAGAGATAGAAACATTAACAATGACAGAGAACCATTGACTGGCTGCCTCCTGCATGCCCCACACTGGGGATTGAGCCAGCAACCTGGGCATGTGCCCTGACTGGGAATCACACCGTGACCTCCTGGTTCCTAGGTCAATGCTCAACCACTGAGCCATTCGAGGTGGGCTGGAATTGCTTTGTAAAATTGGAATTACTTATTCCTTGAGTGTTTCACCAGTGAACCCATCTGAGCCCAGAGTTTCTGTGTAGAAAGACCTTTGTCTACAGGTTCTGTTACTTAACAGGGCTACCCAGCTACCCAGAGTTTCCTTTTTTTGAGAAAGTTTTGGCAATATATATGTCTGTAGTAATTTGTCCATTTTATCTAATTGTTCAATGTAATTGGCATAAAGTTGCCTTTTGGAACATTGATCAAATTACCACATTAATGGAAGGACACCAACACATGTCTGGATTTTGATATTTGACAAAGTCAGAATATCCTCATTGAAAGACAGGTGAAATATGGGTGTGCTGATTTGTTTTCAATAGCTGTGTTCCACTTCCAGACCTCTTCAATGCCATTCCTTCTGACTGGACTGTGGATTCTTTCCCAATTTTTAAAATTCAATTCAGGCATCGTGTCCTCTAAGGCTCCCAGATTCCCTACACTAGGCTAAACATCTATCCTGGAGCCTCCACAGCCCACTGTACCCATCATTGTTAATGGACTAACCACACTCCACTGAAATTCTTTCTCTGTGTCTTTCCCCGTACACTGAGCTCCTTCATCTATCTTCAGTGCAGAGCAGAGGTGACCAGTCAACACTTATGGAACTGAACTGAGCTTACAACCAATGGATGACCGAATAAGTTCTCTAGCCACCTGCCTATATTTCCCCACATGCATTAGCTTGTTCCTTCATTTATTTCATTGAGCATCTACTATGTGCCAAGAACTGTTCTAGAAGAATGGCTTGTGCGCAAAGAGGAAAAGTTGGAGAGTGTGGTGTCCTGGAAACCAAATGAAGAAAGGATTTCAAGTTTGAGATGATCAACTGTGTCAAATGCTGCCATTAGGTCAAGTAAGATAAGGTCTGAAACTAGAACATTGATATAACAACCAGTGACCAGCGCTTTTGCTGAAGTGCTTGGGCAAAAGGTCTGATTGGGGCTGTTTCAGAAAAGCCCTGGAGCCCTGGAGGAGAATAACTAAAGAAAAACTAGTATAAAGTTTTGCTGTGAAGGAAAGTAAATAAATATATGGTGTTTTATTTTGCTCTGCAGCGTTTTTAAATTGCATGTTGTAAATATATCTAGCCATTGTTTCAAAGCTTCTGGGTTTCCTGTTTTGAGTTAGAAATACAATGTCTGTGGACAGCAACTCTGGCATGAATTTTTCACAGTACATTAACACCTTTGTCCTTTCTGAGGCCTTCCCAATCTTGGAGACCAAAGGATCTCCCTGCTGGTGTCAAAGGCTGTTTTTTTAAAGTAACTTCAAAATCTTGTGGCTGATTCACAACCAATATCTCCACATCCACAGCTGACCACATCCACTACTGCAACCACATGTGTGACATCAAACCCTCATGTGGCTGCCACTCTTCTTCCCTCCCTGACAGAATGTGGGCCTGTCTCCCAAAGACCACCAGACCACATGTATTAGGACAATAAGGTGAGACAATACAGATCCTCAATGACATGTTGAAGCAGCAGCAGCAGCAGGCATGACCACACCTCACATTCCACATGCCACTTCCCACTGTGACACTCCCATATGATCACCCTGCACACTCATTCCTGAACAGGAGAACACTGCACAGCAAGACACATCATTTCTCATAGAGCTCTATTGTGGCATATAATAATAGGTACTCTATATAAATTAAATTAAAAATAAAGCTCCAGCAGGTTGCACAGGTTGGCTGTTAATAAATATATCTCTGGGTAATTGTGCCCCAAGACCAGCTCACGACCACTCTCCCTCATCCAGAGAATTATACAAAAATAAATACAGGCTCAGGGGGGTGGAGGGGGGAGGAGGACATGCCCAGTGCCATTCTGCAAGTTCTTATTTCCACTATCCACCCGTCCCCTATTCCTCTCCACTGGTATCACCACAGGAGCCCTGTGCTGACTGGAGAGCTCAGGGACGGGGAGGCCTCTCTACAGTCAAGCATTCTCAGAAGTAAAGGATCCACTCACTGTACAGGCCACACATCCCATATGAACCCTCTGGGGATGGTGCAAGGGCTGCCCCTCCCCAAACCCCAGAGGGGGGGGACACTTGTTATTGCTGGTCCCACAAGCAGCTCCTACGAGAACCAGGCCAGAGAGAGGCACAGCGCAAGCACCAGGAGGGACATACCACTGTTCAGAGCCACAGGGACCACTACTAGGCCAGCCAGGACTCCCAGAGTCTGGGTCAAGGGCCCCCAGAGCTGGGGAGACAAAACACACACACATTCTGCAGGGGCTGCTAAGGTGGGAGACCTCTTTGGGGACTCAAGGCTTAGGCCTGAACCCTCTTCATCCTGGAAACTCACATGGCACCTGGCCAGGCTGGAAGGACTGATTTCAGCCCCTGAGACGCCAAGGAGGGTGAGATTTTGCCCCTGCGGGCCTGAAACAGCTGGTTCCTTGCCAGATACAGGAACCAAGCTGTCTTCCCATTCAGTGGACTCCATCCGGGCTTCTGTCCCTGCTGGGAACCCAGGTACCCCAGATATTACCCTATTCGTGTGCAAAGAGTCAGTGTCCTTGCGCATCCCCTTCTCTGGCGCCCCATTGAACTGCCCCTCTGGACCCAAAACCACGGGGCTGTCACATGCCAAGCCCCCTGCCCATGGGAGCCACACATCTCCCATAGTGGCTACCACAGAACGGGCCCCAGAGAGGATTTCCGGAGGCGATTCCTTGGGGGTGCCTCCTTCTGGACTGGAGGGTGTCGTGGAGAGCCCCTCTTCACCCTCCCCCTCCTCATCAGGGTCCTCAGTGTCCTTGATAAGCTCCACACCGCGCCCCAGCCGGGCATAGTGCCGTGTGATCTCTTCTGCCAGGGCGCTGTTCAGGGCCCGCTCAGGGCCAGGCCACTTCAAGATCAGGTCGCGGTCCGTGAATATGCCCAGGGGATGGCTAGGAGACACCCCTCCATCTGTGGAGCCCTCCCCGCCACTTCCTGCCCCACCTGCAGCCACAGCAGCCCGCAGGCGGCTCAGGTGGGACAGGTAGAGCTGCTCCAGCTCCTGGTCAATGGAGTCCTCGCTGAGCAGCTCCTCCAACCCACTCATGGCCTCCAAACCCCTGGGGGGCTCGTCCATAATAGCCCCTACCATGGGCTCCTTTCGGCCCCCTCCATTCTCGCTGGATACTTCCCACGCAGCCTCCACCTGTGGCTGACTAGGTTCCAGGAGAGGCCCAGCTGCCCCCTCACTTGCATCAGGCCCCGAGGCCTGGTCCCTGGGGGAGCCACCCAGCCCACAGAGAAAGGAGGAGGGGGGGATCCTGATGGCTGGTGTCTGGTGGACCTCTGTGAAAGCCACAGATGCACTGTTTCTGGGGATGTCACCTTCCTCTGTGAGTCTGCCAGTCACTGTAACTTCAGAAACCTGGGGTGGGGGAGAAATGGAAGGAGATGAAGTAGAGGAGGGGGTGGAACAAGCAGTGAAAACTGGTAACAGCCCACACCCAGACCCATACGTATTTCTAGATAAAAACTCCTTAAAGGGCCTTCTATAATTCTCTAAATTCCAGACTGTCTTCTATATTAAAATAATAAAATCAAATGAAGTAAAGGAGGCTTCCTCCAGATCAGCGGTTCTCAACCTGTGGGTCGCGACCCCTTGGGGGTTGAACAACCCTTTCACAGGGGTCGCCTAAGACCATCAGAAAACACATATATAATTACAGATTGTTTTTGTGATTAATCACTATGCTTTAACTATGTTCAATGTGTAACAATGAAAATACATCCTGCATATCAGATATTTACATTACAATTCATAACAGTAGCAAAATTACAGTTATGAAGTAGCAACGAAAATAATTTTATGGTTGGGGGGTCACCACAACATGAGGAACTGTACTAAAGGGTCGCGGCATTAGGAAGGATGAGAACCACTGCTCCAGATCATATAGCTGAGGTGAATACTGCTGGTTGGCCTCCAAAACATATCCAGAATATTCACATGAATTTATGCAATTTTTATTTAAAAAAATATTTCCTAGTTCTGTCTTTTGACAAGGCCTAGAAATAATGATCAATTTAGTAGCAACGGGCATACCTAGTCCCCAGATCTAAATAGCATTCTCCACTAAAAGGAATTAGGGCTCCTTAAATAAATGGCTATTTCCAATTTTGGGGCAGGTAAAGTCCTATAATGTGAAGAAGTGCTCAAAGAATGATGGGTATGTGTCAAAAGGACTGTGGCACCAATCTAAAAAAGCTTCCACTGGCCAGAGGCAGTTTAATTTAAGCATCAAAAAAAAAAATAAGGGCAATGAATTGAAATTCATCAAATACGTTTAAAATTCATGAGTTAATAATGATATACCAAAACCAAAAATCCTTTATTTGGTCACCTTTGAAGAAGTTGATTTCTTCTGAAAATTGGTAAATAAGAAAGGGAAAATCAATTATTTATACAGCTTTTTCTATACAAACTATATACCTTCAAGATTATACACTGTCAAGGTAGCCAGACAGTTGATGTGAGAAAGTTTTTCCTTAGAAATAAATTCTGGCCAATAAACAAAGGGGGAATAAGAGAATTAAACAGAATCAATTCTATTTAAACTACTTTAATAATAATATATTTGTATATAATAAATTAATTTAATAAAAGTAATAGTTTAGCCCTAGCCAATTTGGCTCAGTGGATAGCACGTTGGCCTGCGGACTAAAGGGTCCTGGGTTTGATTCCAGTCACGGGCACATTCCCAGGTTTCAGGCTCAATCCCCAGTGACAGGTATGCAGAAGGCACCTGATCAATGATTCTCTCTTATCATTGATCTTTCTATCTCTCTCTCCCTCTCCCTTCCTCTCTGAAATCAACAAAAATATATTTTTTAAAAAGTAATAGTTTAATAAATTGATTAAATTTAATAGATCCAAATAATTACATTGAATTAATAAATTAATAACAACTCAATAAAAGCCCGGCCGGTGTGGCTCAGTGGTTGAGCTGCCTCAAACAGATTGTCAAACTGCAGCGGGAAGGCCGGGGAGGGTTGGGGGGCAGGAGGTAGGGGGGTAAGAGATCAACTAAAGGACTTGTATGCATGCATATAAGCATAACCAATGGACATAAGACACTGGGGGATAGGGGAGGCTAGGGGACTGTCTAGGGCGGGGGGATAAAATGGACACATATGTAATACCCTTTGTAATACTTTAAGCAATAAAAAATAAATAAATAAATAAAAAATTGAGTAAGAAATGTGTTTCCACATGGGTGCAATCAGCCAAATCCATACTGTGAGAAATTCTACAGGACAAACAAGGTTTCTTGAACAAATTGCAACAAAAATGAGGAGATTTAAAAATCTAAAAGGACCAACCCATCAACCAAATACAATGTGTTGACCTTTTCGGATCCTAAAAACTTATGAAATAAGGAAATTTGAACATTAACCAAATATTCAATGACACTAAGGAATTACTTTTGTTAATTTTTGTTAAAATTAATGTTAATTTTCTGAAGTGTGATGATGGCACTGTGTTTTTTTTAAGAGTTATTAATTTTATGAGATACAAACTGAAGTATTTATGGATGGGATAATGTCTAGATTTTTTCCAAAATAATTCCACAGAGAATGGGAGGGGAGAGAAGGGTTGGGATATAAAAACGTAGGAATGGACATGTGTTGAAGTTTGTTGAAGCTGGGTGATGGGTATATGTGGGTTCATTATACTAGTCTCTACTTTTACTTATACTTGAAAAAATATATAATAAAAAGTTAGCACACACATTAACATACATCTCCTGAGTTTCTCCACCCCATTGTCAGCACCACCATCACTCACCTGGACCACCTGGTCACCTCCTCTTCACAGTCCCCCTGCTTCAGCCTCACCCCTACAATCTATTTCCCTCACAGCAGCCAGAGGGAGCCTGTTAAATCCTAGGTCATGTCATGGCCCTTCTCAGTTGGTGACCCTCCCGTGGCTCCCTTGTCGCTCAGAGTAGAAATCAGAGTCTTCTCCATGGTCCATGAGGCCCTATACAATCTGTCCCTGCCATCTCTCCAACCTCACCTCCCCCTGCTGCCCCTCATTCACTGTTCCTCGTTGTTCCTCACACACATTAGTCATGGCCCTGCTCTAGGACTTTGCATTTGCCTGGAATGACCTTCCCCTAGTTATCCACGTGGCTCATTCTCACCTTCTTCACATTTTTGCTCAAATCTCACTTCCCTAGCCACTCTAAAATCTAAAGTTGCAAACTTGTCCCCACCCCACCCCGTTCTCTCTCTCCCCCTCCCTTCCTTCCTCCTTTCCTCCCTCTCTCTCCTTATCCCTTTCCCCCACCCCCTTAGCACTCACCATTATCCAAAACACCATATATTTATCTATTGTTCTGTTATGTCTCACACCACTAAAATGTAAGGAAGCCCCAGGACGACATCATTTCTGGTCACTACCATGTTCCCTAACAGTGCTTTGCACAGACCAAGCATTCAATAAACATTTGCTAAGTTACCAACTGACATTAAGATAAGCTGAGGTAAAAAACTGCATTCTACCCTTCCACCATCAGGTTATGATTTGGGGGATCTCCCTCTAACCGAGGGTGGACCCAGAACAAGTCAGCTCCACCACCCAGCCTCCCATTGGGCTGTCTGTCCCGAGGCTTCCAGGGCCTGCTTACCTGATGTGTCATCTGTGGCCATGGACGGAGAGGAGTGGGAGCCACCAGGGGACCCACTGACTCCTGGACATCAAGATGATCTGCTGGAGAGAAGAAAAGGGCAGCATTGGGGTGAGGCAGGCTTACAAGCAGACCTGGTTTGGTTAAGAAAATCTGTCCTAGCCAATAAGCAGTTTTGCCTCTGAAGCTTTCTGTGACAGTCTAAGGTAGAAGTGCCTCTTAATTTGTATAGAAAGGAAAGAGGGAGGAAGAAAAAAATGACAAATATAAGCTAAAACTCCTACCACCTGCCAATTGCTTACCCACAGCAGGGGTATTATCATCCGAGCTCTTCATCCTCAGCTCTTCCTCGTTAGGCCTGTGGGACAGAGGAAACAACACATGGATCTGAGCCCTGAGAAGCCAGTTCTGCCATCCACCAGCCACTTCTGAGCCTCTGTGGTGGCTACCCTCACTTGACAGCTGCTGTTCTCTCTTCTGCTGCCTCCTTCCATCCCGATTATAAAAATCCTACACACTCAATGTAAAAAAATTACAAAATACAGGGAAGCATAAAGCAATAAAAAGTGCCACATTAGCCAGAGACAACCACCATTACCATTCTGGAAAATTTAATTCCAGACATTCTATGAAAGTGTTTAGATTTTGCAGATATAATTTTGCACTGGCTTTGTCCATTTAACAGTAAGAAGCACCATTCAATACTTCTGTAAACATTTGAAATAGCTGCTTACTACTCTCATCATATGGGCTTGCCAGAAGGCATGTGCCCATTCCTGTCCTACTGAGCAGCTAGTTGTTTCTTCTATTTTACACTCACAGAGCAGGCTTCAGCAACTTGGATCATTTCTTTAGGGTATCTTCCGAGCTATGCAGAAACCCATCTTTTCCAAGAAAGAGCAGGTGAGGACTATGGGGCACCGGAAGCAGCAAAAGAGAGAAAGTGACTGGTGACCAGGAAAGAGGTCAGCAGAAAAGGAAGTAACCTGGGGTCGTAGAGGCTTGGATCCCACTGCAACCCTCCTCCCATTGCCATAACAGCCTAGCAAGACACCTAACCTCCCTGAGCCTCACCCCCTCACCTTAAAATACAGCACAGGGTATCCAGGATGTGCACACCAAGCACAGGGAAGTCAAGAGAAATGAGGACATCAAGCCAGACGCCAGGCCTGGTACAGAACGGGGGCTGAATCAATCGTAGATGGTTGTTTGTCTCGGTCTTCCTTCACCAGGCAAATCGGACCCCAAGGTCTGAGTGGCATAAGCCAGCTGTATTTCAGCCAGTCCCTGCCAGGTGTGAGGTCACGGCTCATGGGGAAATCACTGTTCTCATATGAGTATCAAGTGCTTACAGATTAAGGCAGTGAGAGAAGCATTAGCTAAAACATGTACAGAAATCTGACAGGAGCTGAGGCAATTGCTCAGACCTTTCGCTTCCTAGAGGTAATTTGATGATGTTGACATTTCTGAAAATGATTGCAATTTTTTAAAAACACGTAATCAATTACCTTTACAGAAACAGAATATCACTAGCTGACCCAAATACAGTAGTTACTATGGTGTTAGGCACATATACTATAAATTCAATCCTCACAGCAATCCATGAGATAGGTGCTTTTAATCCTCTGAAGTAGACAGTATTATTATCATCTTACAGATGATGAAATGGAAGCTGAGTAAATGGCTCAAGGTCAGCAGTGAGGATCAAAACCTCTCAACCAGCAAACTGTTGCTACTTGGGTGAGGTAGACCGGGGTCTTACCCCAACCCCATCTCCAATCCTTTCCAGGAGTAGATCAAGGGAGACGGCAACAATAGTCAAAATCCCGCCGAAACCGGTTTGGCTCAGTGGATAGAGCGTCGGCCTGTGGACTGAAAGGTCCCAGGTTCGATTCTGGTCAAGGGCATGTACCTGGGTTGCGGGCACATCCCCAGTAGGGGATGTGCAGGAGGCAGCTGGTTGATGTTTTTCTCTCATCGATGTTTCTAACTATCTCTCTCCCTTCCTCTCTGTGGAAAATCAATAAAATATATTTTAAAAAAAAAATCCCTACCTCCTTCCTCCTTCATTCAGTCTTTTTTTTAAAACCTGTCTTTTACCCACCTATTCATTCCCAGCTTCCCTGCCTTCATGGAACATGTGGCTAGGAAACCACCAGACACAGAAGTGGCTATAAAAAATCTTTTTGTTAGCACCCTAGGGGAAAACTTGAACCATATATATGGAGCTAGAGCAGCGGTTCTCAACCTGTGGGTCGCAACCCCTTTGGGGGTTGAACGACCCTTTCACAGGGGTCGCCTAAGACCATTGGAAAACACATATAGAATTACATACTGTTTTTGTGATTAATCCCTATGCTTTAATTATGTTCAATTTGTAACAATGAAATTGGGGGTCACCACAACATGAGGAACTGTATTAAAGGGTCGCGGCAGTAGGAAGGTTGAGAGAGTCTGGAAGCTCCAGAAGAAATGTGTGCCTTTCTCCATGAACTAGGACTCATGTATCCCACCAGAGGTCTTTGGATGAGAATATAGTCAAACCTCGGTTCTCAAACGTCTCCCATCTCAAGCAATTCGCTTCTCCACCCCACAACCCTTTCATGCTGATACCTGTATGATCAGCCATGCATCTCTCAGGCGACAAACAAAGGAGAGAATGCATAGGTATGAGTCAGTTTACCGCTAAACCTCACGTTGTTAACAGCTCAGGAAATTATGCTGTGAATATTTTTGTGGGGTTTTTTATTTTTTTGCTTTTGATGCTGCTTATCATTATTAAATTTTCATTTTTACTGTTTTTTCATTTCCTTTTTGTTAAATTTTCATTTACACTTCATGTCCTTTTTGTTTTTAAAGTGTTTATAGAACAAACAGTACATTAGACATGTACTGTATATAAGAAAGGTTAAAACAGGTAATCATTTGGGGGTCTGGCACAGATTAATTCAATTTATATTATTTCTAATGGGAAAAAATGATTCTGTTTTTGAACAGCTTTCTGGAATGAATTAATTTTGAGACATGAGGTTCCACTGTACTACAGGGCCTGGAGTGGGTAACACCAAAAGCCCAGTCATCAACTCCTGCCCATCATGAATAAGAAAGGGGGCTTGGGAGCAAATGGGTTTGGTCCTACACTAGTCCTGTCAGTGGCTCTAAAATCCAGGTCTTTGGATTTGTGGCCTGACATGACTTCTGATAATTTCTTTTGCTGGTGTAGTCAGTCCTTCATTAAAGAAAATGTCATCTTCCTAGGGTCTTCTAAAGCAAGCTTTTTCAAGAAGACCCACAGACAGATAGGAAGGGGCAGGGACTAAGCAAGCTGTCCCCTGCCATCTGGCCCAGAGCTAACAAACACAAAACCAGGCTTCTAAAAGCACTCCAGAGTCCTTGGATGCATGTGAGAGAAGCGGGTGGGGGATGTGGAGGGAGCGAAGGGGAATTCAGGACACAGCCAACCAGCAGGAAAAGAAATCCACAGTTCAGTTGAAGAAAGTTCAGTTGAGAAAAAGCAAATACAAAACAAATCCTTCAGCCCCCAGAGCATCTCTTCCATAACTGAGGAGGGTGAGAAGAGGGGCAACATACAGAAATCAGGTCAAACAATTCAGAAAGCCCCAAGATCCATGAAGTCAGCAAAAGTACACAGGTCACTCCTTACCTCCAAAATCAGAGATGAAAGCAAAAGACCTATCTATTGTTCACCTCCTCCACCTTGAGCCCTTTTCACTGATACACCAAGTCATTTGAAAACCTTCACCTCTGTCCTTCAAGGCAACACCCTTCCCTTTTTACAAACATGGAAACCGAGGCTCAAGGAATCGTGTCTCTACATTCACTAACTACACACCACACTGATAAATCTAAAGAGGGCTCCATTTTTAAGTGTTTGAAACTGAACTTAAAAAAGAAAAATGAAAATCTAAATATCCAGAACTGTCTTTCACAGTAAACATTTGAGGGCAGCTATGACTTTAATCAAAAGGAGGCTGGTGAGAGAAATGAAGTTACAGAGCCTCACTAATCAGTAACAGAGAAGAGGGTTCTTAGAAAAAGTGGAGAGGGAAGAGATTAAGAACAAAACTGTACTTCCAGTGTGCTTACTAATTTTCGAGAAGGAAGCCCACTCTTTTGGCACCAGCCTCACAAATGCCACTTGGTGGTCTCTTCAAGGGCAACCAGCAATAGTGGGCTAGAACACACAGGCCTAGGGGCATCTTGGACATGCATCCTTTGGTTACTCTCGAGAACTAGTCAAGACAGTATAGCATAGAAGGGGCCTGCACACCAGTGTGAAAATTCTTCCCACCAACAGGCAATTCAATGGCTGCTGACCTCAGATGGCACCCAGAGAAACCAGGGGGTGAGATTTCAGAAAAAAGTGTCATCAGCCCCAGCCTAGGCCAGCCAAGACAGAACAAAAAAGTGAATCTCCAGGCAGAGCGAGTGAGGGTTGACAGCCACCATGGGAAAGAGCAAAGCAGACTTTCAGAGCAGTCACATCACTGGCATCACCACCGCCCAAGTCCTTCGTGAGCACCCCCAACGCTCATGTTTTCAAAGAACTTGGCCAGCCCAAAGTGGGTCACGCACTGAAACCCAAAAGGGAAACTCAGCAGACCCCAGCTCAACCTGAAGATAAGGCTGACTATCGGGGAGGAGGTGCGGGGGAGGTGGGGCACAGGTGGCTTCAGAATTTAGAAACCTGCCCTGTTATACTTGGAATCTGTTACCCTGAGCCATCTGCTTTCTGAAAAGCACAGGGTTTGAATGCGGCTGTGAAAGCCACCAAGTTATGTGGGGCACTGCTCTTTCCCAGCTAGTCTGTGTCAGTGTCAACTCTGGGACTTGGGGACAATCCAGTGGGGTGGAAGGAGGACAGCAGTTCATTGTGCTATGAGCTTCTTTCACAGCAGTAACTTCATTCATCTGGCCGTGACCCAAAGAAACACATTGTATATCATAGTCCAGCACACTGTATGCATATGTAAATATATATATATATATATACATATAACTGAGAAATAACTTACCTTTAGTACGTGGTGATGCACTAATTAGTTCCTATACTATTTTTTTAAGTGTTTGTTGGAATCCAGTAAATTGATTTCACAACTCAACAAAGGGTCATAACATGTAATTTTGAATGAAACCAGTCTGCCACCAACCAGCTGTGTTACTGAACCTCTCTATGCCTCAGTTTCTTCATCTGTGAAGAGGGAATAATAGTAATACCTACCTCAGAGAGCTGGATTGAAGAACCATGAGGAAATTGTCTATAAAGTGCTTAATAGTAATCCACTCCACTTTCCCACTGAGGGAAACTGAGGCTTTGAAAAGGAAAGTAACTTGCCCACCATTGCTCAGCTGGTAAAACATGTCACCTAACCTGATACAGCAGTTAAAAACTGGTCCACTAGAGCAGGGCTGTCCCGTCCTGCCACTTTCATAGCACGTGGCCTTGGCTATGACTTCCTACCAGTTTTCCGTGGATGAAAAGAGGACCACTTTCACACTAAGTTCTCACCCTCCCAACAACTAAGATGACCCCTGGCCCGTCTTGTTTCAACTATGATTGATCTGGTTTCCCCTAAGGCTGCCAACTCAGTAAGTAGATTGGGCTCCCATCCTTTCAGCTCCAGGTGCGCCTGAAAATTAATTGAGGCCCTACTATGCACCCACCCAGTGACAGATCCTGGAGACACGATGGTGAGCAAACCCGACTAGGAAGCTCTCAATTTACTGTGAAGACATAAAAAAATACTCACACTCATTCTTTCAACAAACATTTATTGAGCACCTGTTAAGTGCCAGGCACCATGGCAGGCCCTGCAGGAATACAGAAGTAAATAAAAGCAGACCATGTCCCTACCCCTCAAGGAGCTTACAGTCTAGCAGGGCAGAGGGTCATCCAATAATCCCCAAATGAAGGTCTAACCACAAACTGAGGTCATTTCCTTCAAAAAAGTAAAGAATGTGCTAGAACAAGGGGACCATGGCCCAGACTACAGGTCAGGGAGAGCTTAGGATGTTTAGAAGGAAAACAAGCAAGGGAGGGGAGAAGAGTGAGAAGCTGCTCAGAGCACTGTGTGGGAAGTAATGGATTCAATCTCGAACAAGGGGAGTTTGCGGCATTGGGACATCAGGTAAGTGGAGACACCAAGTTTGAATATATGAGGCTAAAAGAAAGGGCAAGGAGAAAGAGAAGTGCCAGGGAGTTAAGAGGAAAAGCATCCAAGGCAAGGGAAGAAAGTGTTTGAAGTAGGAGTGCTCAACCACTTCAAGAAAACCAAAAACCCACCTATGAAATCTGATAGATGCAGGGGGCCAAAGAACGTGGGAAAACAAGTGCAAGCAACTCTTTAGAGGGGGGTCGGCAATGAAGGGGAGCGTGATTTAGGACTGGCCAGCAGCGGTGTGGACAGAGGTGGAACCAAAGGACAGATTAAGACAATAGAGATACTGGCATGTGTAACAGCTGATAGAGGATCAGGTGAGAGCAGTGAAAAGCTGCTGGGAGAGAAAGAGAAACTGATTATGTCAGGTTCTGGAGCAAATGGAAGAAAACGGAACCTAGAGCATGAGTGCAGGAACTGGCCTGAGGGAAGATAGGGTCCCCTCCTCCCCTGTAACACAAAGGAGAGAAGTCAGAGGGCAGGCATGGGGAGTTCGTCTTATGGCTTCTAGTTGGTTTCTTGAAGGTAAATAATTTGAAAGAATCCCATCAGGGAGGAGACAAAAATTGATCAGAAAAATAGGACTGCCAGGCAGGGTGGGAAATGATCCTGAATTTGTGATGATGCTCATCTGCTCTACTACACGACATTCCCTAACAGGGCTTGCCTGCTTGGCTGACAGGTGCTATGGGAAAACCAGGGCCTGAAGAAGTTGGAATGAACAGGCTTTCTGGAGGAAGCACTCTTAGAATTGAAGTATCAAAATGAGGAGACTGCAAGGGGCACAGGACCAACATTCCCGGTGATGGAAACAGGATGGGCAGGGGCCCTGAGGCAGGAAGGGGCAAGGCACCTTGGAAAAACCGTGGTGATAGCTCAGAAGCCAGAGGACGGTATGAGGTGAAACTAGTAGCCATGGAGGCCAGATTGGGGGAGAAGGCAGGGGATGCCTGAAGGCCATGCTTAGGCTTTCTTGGTCTTCGTTTTTAAGAGGAATAGGATAGCTCCTAAGGATGTTAAATCAAGGTGGACCAGGAGGACTCCTCTTCACTCCAGCCCTGGGACATTGGACTCTGGGAACCTGTTTGCCCATCTGGGAAAAAGGGATAAAACAGTCTACCTCACCAGGAACGTTGAAAGGATTAGATGACATTTGCATGCAAAGGGCCAAGTGCATAGACCTCTGTCAGGTCTCTAATGACAAGCCCTCTGTACCTGTCCCTTTCCACCTAGTTCCAACACCAGCCCTCTGACATCTCAGTGCCAGTCTGTGTCTTTTTCCCTGTTTGAAACTAGCACTGTGCCCAGCACATAGTAGGCCTTCAATAAATGCTTGCTGATGGATCATCTCTAAGCCTATGGTTTATCAAAAGCCTGATCTAGCAACTCAGGGAATGCAGCCTTTTCAGTTTCTAAGCATTATCCCTTTGGCTACCATGGACTTCTTCCATGCTTGCACCTGATGTGGCTGCACCCAGTGCACAGTGGGCCTACAGTCAACACTGCCTGAATGGGAAGACCTATACAACAGAGACCCAGCAGGTCAAGACTACCTCCTGAGATCCTCCATCATTTACAAGAGGGCTGGGTCTCAGAAGGCAGATGTTCTTCAACAGCGCTCCAAGTCACCAGCAGCACACAGGTTTTAAAACAATAATAAGTTGAAATGTACTCGCCAAGAAAGCCACCAACCTAAAAAGAAAATCTTATCGTTGATCTTGCAATGAGCACCAACCTCCCCTTTGCAAGAGCTGAGATCAAAAGATAAAGAAGCTATCAAAAAGCCATCTGCCCACTTAAAATAATATCACAAGTCATGTTAGGAACCACAGACCTGGGGCCAGATATCAAAACAATTGTCTGAACGAGCTGCTTCAATTTCTCCTTAAAACCACCATGTATTTTAAAAGAAAAACACCTTCTCCACCCACATTGGCCCTGCAAGCTTCTGATTTCTCTGTTCCCTTCCTTTCACACTCTAAAATGAGCAAGCTCCATTTACCCAAACTGTTGCGTCTTATAGACTGGCTCCCACGACAGCCGGCTGGAATGACGTCTTAGGAAAAGGTGATTCTGGGACACAAATAGCTCAATATCTCAGATGTGGATGATGGCTACATAAGGGCATAGATATGTAAAAATCCATTGAGCCCTATACTTAAGATCAGTCTACTTTATGTAGCTGTCACTCAAAAAAGCAAAAAAAAAAAAAAAAAAAGGAAGAGCAAAGCATAATATACTGGAGCAAAATGCAGAATTTGTCCTGAATCTTATAAGGCCTTCAAGGAGGAGCTATTTTTAAAAATTGCTCCTATGCCCTGGCCAGTGTGGCTGGCTCAGTTGGTTGAGCATCATCCATGCACCGAAAGGTTGTTGGTTTGATTCCTGGTCTGGGCACATGCCTGGGTTGCAGGCTCAATCCCCGGGGGGGGGCGGGGGGGGACATGCAGGAGGCAGTCAATCAATGTTACATCAATGTTTCTCTCTTCTCCCTTTCTCTCACTCTAAAAATCAATAAACTATTCTTTTAAAAAATAATAAATAAAATTTCCCTTAGCATCTCCTGCTTGGTCTGTCACTCACTGAGCAAACTTGAACAAGCAGGCTTACTCCTGAGCTACCTCTTTCCCCCCTCTATTAAATGAGGATAATCATAGCACCTCCAGCACACAGCATGCACAGCAGGACTCAGGAGAGAACAGACATGAAGCTCTTAGCACAGATATCAGTACATGCCAGCCACTGTTATCTTTTGCAGCTACTACCATGCTTGTTACCTTGCCCATGTTTGCTGCGTCCAATCCAACCACACAAAGTGACTGTCATTCCCCTTAAGCAGATGAGAAAACTGAGGCAAGGCCACACAGCTGGTGACAGGCAGAGCAGAGTTTGGGAGGAGAATCCAAAGACCTTTACATGTGATTCCCTAAGTACTAACACTGGCTAACACCTATGTGGCACTGCTATGAGCCAGGCTAGGTTCTGAGTGCTTTTGCTCGTCTCCTGTGAAGTAGGTCTTATAATTATCTTTTTAACAGATGAGGGTACTGAGACATAATGCAGTTGGCCAAGGTTACAAGGCCAATATAGATGGCAGATCTGGGATTTGAACCCAGGCACTGATGCCAGAATCCACGCTCTTAATTCTGTAAGGAAAGCCATGTTGCCTGCCCCCTCAGACTAAGCCTCAGGTTACTATGGGGCTCACAGGTCAGTAAGTGGGTGCCTGCCTGCTGGCTCAAATACCCAGGCACATCTGCCCACCAACTGAGCTAGGCCATTCTGAACCACTCACAGCCTAAGGCCTTGCCAGGATCACAAACATCTTGCTGCAGCCAGAGGCTTCTGATCCAACATACAAGGTCCAAAAAGCACTTTCCCATTCCCATTTCCAGTCCTCTCACCACCAGGGAAATGTATTTCCCACGCATGGAGAATCTACCTATCCCATACTAGACTCAGGTGAGACCAAAAAGAATCAGGCCTATCTGCTACCCTGGAAAAACTAAGCTGACAGAAATAAAAAACCTAGGAGAATCTTGTCTCAGGGCCTCCTGGGGTTAACTGGTTCTTTCTCCCAGGCCCTAAATAGTCACAGGTGTTATGGCAAAAACACAGGACAAGAGCTTCAGGTACAGGCCCATCTGATTCTGCCTCCGCCAGAGCCAATGCTTCCCTGTGAGAGCATGGGGTCGGCCACTCACCTCTGCAGATTTCAGACTATTAGAGCACAACAGTAAAGAGAGTGCACAGGCTTCAAGGTTAGTCATGGCTGAAATGGAAAAGCCAGGTGCCATCACTTCCTTAACCAATTTCTCACTCTGGAACTCTGGTTTCCTGCTCTGTCAAATAGGGATCAACTTCCCCACCCCCCACCCCCAGCTCCCACACTACCATGTCACTGCAGTTCTCCCCACTCTATCACTGCCTATCATTCACACCAAGCTCATTCCCACCTCAGGACTTTTGCACTTGCTGTTCTCTCCCTAGAACACCCTTGCTCCCATATGTGGGCATAACTATTCCTCTTGATCATTCAGGACTCAGCTTAAATGGCACCTCCTCATTAAAGTCCTCCCTGTTTCCTTTTCTACAAACTCTCTTCCTTCATATCTGCGCATAACTCTACTTAACATCATCCAGGACTCAACTCCTCAAAGGCCTTCCCTGAACATCCTGGCTAAACCAGGTATTCCCTCCCGAACTTTCTCCCCTTGCTCAATTTTACTTTCCCCTCAACAGCTTCCTATGTTTCTTATCTGCACATTTCTTGTTCTTTCCAACTGTCTCCCATAGGAGCCTGTATGATCTTTGAGGGCAGGAAATATGTCTGCCTTGTTCAGGGCTTTACAGTGGAATTCAATAAATGAATGAATAAAACCCCAGTAATGCAGAGCCTAGCACATGTTTGGCCTCCATTACTCTTTGACTAACTGACTGAATGTGCCCTCCTCCCTGTCCTGGAGAGCAGGCCTGAGGGGTTCCTGGATCAGGATGCTTGTCCTCCATCCTAGACACAGCCCTGCGATGGCGGAGGTGGCGCTGGCAGACATTACCTGCGCCTCACCGGCTTCATGCAGCTCTTCAGCTGCCTGGCCTCAGCCTCCATGGTACCCTGGGACTCGGGCTGTGGCTCCAGCTGCGGCAGCTGCTGCTGCTGGGGCGGCCCTTCAGCGTCAGTGGGTGAGGGAGCGGGTGAGATCCGGAGCAGAACTGTGTAGTTGCGGCCGTGGTTGTTGGCCCAGAAAATGCCCTCGGGGGTCTCATAGCGCACCACGAAGTCCAGGCGCGCCCCATCGCCCGCGCCCTCCGCAAAGGGCAGCTGGAAGGCAAAGCGGTCAGTGCGGCCACCGTCGTCGGGCGAGGAGGCGTACACCTGACCGGACACCAGGCCAAGGCCTGGATCCAGGATGGGATCTCCGGTTCCTGGTCCTCCCGTTCCTGCCACCGGCGGGCTGCGCGGGACGTAGCGCGCTGGGTGGTCGCAGAAGGAAGCCCAGCCGTCGTGTGAGGCCCGCACGTGCACCGCCTTCTCGAAGGAGCGGTTCAGCACGCGCACCAACCCGCGCAGCACCGGCGGGCGCCCCCCAGGCACCCACACCCCGGAACCCCCGGGGACCGCTCCGGGAGGCGGCAGCAGCGCCTCCAGCTCCACCATGACGCGCCCCAAGCGCTCCAGACGGCCCGGTGCAGGCGGCAGCGAAAATGTGGGCACCACGTAAAACCCCCCGCCAGCGGGGACGGGGCACAGTGGTGAGGGCTCGGGGCAAGCCTCCTCTTCCTCCTCCCCTTCATCCCCATCCTCGCCATCGTCGTCCTCGTCAGCCCCGCCGCCGTCGCCATCTTGCCCGGCCACCTCCGCCATCTTGCCCGCCCCGGGCCCGCCCCACGGCCGGTAGCAGCGCAGCTGCGCCAGCGGCAGCCCCAGGGCCTCGTCGGCAAACAGCACCCTCCGCGGGGCCACCGCTGCCTCGACAGAGGTGCGGGGCTCACCCGCGGCCGGCGAGGGGGGCGCAGGAGGCCGCAGCGGGGACTCCACAGGGGCCGTGCGCGCCATATCGGCGGCGGCACCGACGGCACCGGCGGCGGGACCGGCGGGGGCCGGGCCTGAAGGGGCGGGCAGCCAATGGGAAGGCCCGCGCGGGGGGCGGGGAGGGTGTACTGCTCACGGAGGCCGAAGGCGTGAGACGCAGACAGGTGTATCAGGCAGCCAATGGGGAGCCACGCACGGTGACATAGACAGTGAATCGAGCGCAGGAGACGCACGCAGCCAATAGGGACGTCAGAGAGTGGGCGGTGGAAGAGGCAGGGTGATCGGTGAATCAATGAGGAGACCTGAATGGGGGTGGTGTAGGGTCTGGGATGAAGAGAGAAGCAGGACAGCTAATGGGGAAGCATGAGCGGGATTGGCATCTGGGTGGCGGGGTAAACGGAATGGCTACAGGCGACGGGGGCAGCAGGCAGCGAACAGAGAGGCCTGAAAAGTAGGAGATCCCAGGGTTGCGTAGGTAGGTGGTTGAAAGCTAGAGACAGTGAACAGCCAATGGGAGCCACGCGCCGGTGTCGTAGAGGAGGGGTGACGATAAAGGATGCAGCGAGCCAACGGGGAGTCTGTGAGCCTGCATGAAGCCTTCAAGGGGTGGTGCCAGGGCGGAACTATAGTTCTTATGGGGGCCAGAAGGAGCTTGAGAGGTGGTGTGTGAGTGCGTCGGAGGCGGGACTGGAGGGACAGAGCCGATGGGGATGAAGGCGGGAGCAAGGAAGAGAGATGGCAGATAGCCAATGGGGGAGCCAGAGCTAAGTGGAGCCCTCAAAGGGTAGTGCAAAGGGACATAGAAGCGAGATATGAAAGAGCAGAGCCTACGGGAATAAAGAGCCAATAAGGAAGCAGGAGGAGAGGACAGTGCGTAGGCAGTCTGGGCTATGGGGTGGTCAAGTAACAGAACCGTAAAATGCCTCTTGTGAGTGGATTTACCTGCTCCCTAACCCTCCGTGACTCCCCATTGCTCCTGAACTGTGAATCCCCAAAGCCCATCAAGACCTAGACTGCACTCTGGTGCGAAATCTAAGAAAGCAAAATGAACTCTCCTGTCGCAGTTACTGGATCTCCTCTGCCCACCTCTAAGCCTGTGCTTGAGTGTGACTAGGCAAGGATGCCCCTGATTGTCATCCTCGGCATTCTCCAGGACTTGGCACCATTACTGAATGAATGGCCAGATGAAAAATATAACTTTTTTGAAAGGTTAGCTTTTTCTAAGCAGCTCAGCAAAACACTAAGCTTGACTATGCCGCCAAGAGTTGATTAGGCATGTTGGCAGACACTGGCTAACATAATCACAAATCCAAGCCCTGTCCTTCTTGCCCCACTCAGTCCTCCACATCCCACAGTGGCCTCACCTCCTTTCTATCTGCCTCCATCTCTTCTGTTCCCTCTCCCAAGAGAGCTGCTCTTTCTGCTTCCTCCATCTAGTCAACTCCTTTCACTCTCCCTTTGAGGTCTCACCTATGGGAACCAAATTGTAGCTTTTGTCCACTGAGCATGTTCATTCATACATTTCTCCTCCATCCTAGGAGGATTTACTGAACATCTACTGTGTGAAAGGTTTTGACTCAAAGCATCCCTATGAGGAAGGTGGTCCCCCAGCAGCTACCTCCTCTCCCCCTCATGTCTCGGTGTCCAGGGGTCATGGGTCAGAAAGGAATATGTTCAGCTGCAAGTAACAGAAGAATCATGAAATAATGGGTACTTAAATAGAACTTTATTTTTGTATCACCTAAAAGTCCAATCTGGTGAGTAGTCCAGGGACTCCTTTCTACCTTCCCAATTAGGGGCTTGTCTGTGGCCAAGTCTAGACCCCCGACTCTCATCCTTTAACAGATCCTATCAGCTCTCCTTTTACAATATTTCCCAAATCCACCCTTTTCTCACCCCCTCCACTGCCAACACCATCACCAGTCCCCTGAACTATTGCAGTAGCCTCTCTCTCTCACTGGCCCCCCTGCTTCTACCCTTATTCCTACAGTCAGTTCTACACTCAACAATCAGAAGGATCCTGTTAAATCTCATCTGCTCACAATTCTCCTGTGGCCTCCTCCTACAAGGTCCTGCATTGATTAACCAACCCTCTTGTCTCCTCTCTGACCTTACCTCCTACACCTCTGCCTCTCTCTCACACTATTATAACCTTACAACCTCCTTAGCAGACCTTGAGAAAATCAGACACACTCCCACCCACCTCAGGGCCTTTGCACTGGCTGTTTCCTCTGGAATTACTCAGCGTGTACATGGATCCCTCCTTTACTTCCCTTCAAGTCTTTGTCAAAGACCCCCTTCGCTGGGGATTTTCACCCACCTCTTTGTGTGTTTTTTTTTTGTGGGGTTTTCTGTTTCTGTTTTTGTTTGTTTTTTTATATCTTTTTATTGATTTCAGAGAGGAAGGGAAAGGGAAAGAGAGATAGAAACATCAGTGGTGAGAGAGAATCATTGATTGGCGGCCTCCTGCATACCCCCTACTGGGGATCGAGCCCACAACCTGGGCATGTGCCCTGTCATGGAATCAAACCGTGACCTCGTGGTTCATAGGTCGATGTTCAACCACTGAGCCATGCCAGCCAGCCCTACCTCTTTGTTTAATTCTGCCCACTGTCCCCCAGAAGCCTTCATTGGAGAGGATGTAGTCCAGTACAGAGAAGAGGTGATGAACTCTGTCCTTCTCTGCCTACCTGACCCCCAGTTCTCACTCTGCAAGGGTCCTGGCTCTCAGCAGCAGCAGCCTCCCCCTCCCCCCCCACACACACACCCTGAGCCTCACTCAAGTAGCCTCCTGGGAATCTTTGGGCCACCACTCTCAGTTTTCCTCCTCTTTCTCTGGCCACTCCTGTGACAGTAAGGGAGAGATGGTCTGGGAAGGCATAAGGGAGGTTCAGCCCATACCTCTAACCCTGAAAGAAAAAACCAGCCCCTTCCCTTAGGAAGGGCAAGACTTGAGACAGGGAATGAGGCCTCAGCTTCTAGAACTGGCCTGGTTAATAGTTACTCAGCAAGTGTAAGAAATGTTCAGGCCCAAGTCCATGGGGAACAAGGGGTCAGCTTCCCAGGACTCCTTCTTGACAAGTACACTAATCCTCCCCACCACCACCACCACCACCCCCGGCTGCTTGCTCCCAGCCATATGACACAACTGTTAAGCCCCTGCCGTACACAGGGTTCCTACAGGTCTCAACCTGAGAACCTTACCCCACCTTGGTGCATCCCCTGGATGCCTGACACACAGGCCATATTTGGGTCCCAGACATGTCCCACCAACTCAGAAGCTTCAACCAGTGAAAGTTTTGTTTTGACCTAATGGTAGGGAGGGTTGGGTTTGTGTGTGTGTTTTTTCAATTGTCGTTGTTGGCTGGTTTTTTTAAGGTCTTTTTTTTTCTATTCACCTTTTTTTTTTCTTCTTATCTTCACAAAGCCAAGCCAACAGGCCCCCTCTGGGCTTTTCCAGAAAGGTGAGTCTGAGTTGAGGAAAGAGGCTCTCCTTTTATTGAGAGGGGAGGAATAGAGGCAAAGGGGTGAAGGGGTGGGTCTTGGGCACAAGGTTTGTACCATGTGAATAAAAAGCTGTTTCCAATTTCTCTTCCCCAGGCCTGAAACCAGTCTTGCGGATACTTTGGAGTGAACATTGGATGACACAATCCTGGGCCATGCCGGGCATTGGGGAGCCGGGGACTGGGAGTCTCAGCCATGGCCTGTCAGGAGAAGCTCCTGGGTGCTGGTCTCCCCTGTTGAGCATTGATTGGAGGTGCTCCCTGAGATGAGGAAATGCAGCCACCAATTCTTGGACAACCTTAACACCGCACAACCTTCAAGCCCCCCAGAAGAACCTGAGAACCTCCCTGTCATTGCATCCTAGTATTTAAAACCTGAGACTGTTGGGCTCAAGGAAACTTGGGGGTTTCAAAGTCTAGCACCGAAAGGCAGGGCCCCGCACCTGCCAGCTCTGTGATGTGGGACAAGTTTCTTGACTACTTCGCGTCTCCATTTTGTTCACCTGTGTAATGGCCATGATGTCAAGATGGACCTCAGCGGGCTTTGGTGAGGATTGAATGTGACCATGTTGTTGTTGTTGTTAACCCTCACCAGATGATATTTTTGCATTGATTTTTAGAGAGAGTGGAAGGGATGGGGAGAGACAGGGAGAGAGAAACATCGATGTGAGAGAGACACATCGATTGGTTGTCTCCCCCATGCGCCCTGACCAGGGCTGGGGATCAAGCCTGCAACCGAGGTATGTGCCCTTGACCAGAATTGAACCTGGGACCCTTTAGTCCGAGGGCCAGCACTCTATCCATTGAGTCAAACAGGCTAGGGCGTGAATGTGACCATTTGTGAGAAATGTTCAGCACTATGTCTGGCACATGGAGAATTCAAGATAAATGTCAGCTATGGGGATGTTGGCAGATATCTGGACTCCTAAAGCCTTGGAGACGGGCATTTCTCTAAGTCAGGGGTGGGCAAACTTTTTGACTCGAGGGCCACAATGGGTTCTTAAACTGGACCGGAGGGCCGGAACAAAAGCATGGATGGAGTGTTTGTGTGAACTAATATAAATTCAAAGTAAACATCATTACATAAAAGGGTACGGTCTTTTTTTTTTTTTTAGTTTTATTCATTTCAAACGGGCCGGATCCGGCCTGCGGGCCGTAGTTTGCCCACGGCTGCTCTAAGTAGAAAGTCACAAAGGCTGAGGCAAAAGCATCAGGCCATGGTATCCCTGACTATGAGCGGGCTGGGCTTCGTGAGGATGGGTGCATTAATACTGGGGTCCTGGTCAGGACCTTCCCCACAAGGTGGCCTCTGGGTCAGAGCTCTCAGGCCATGATGAAATGAGACTTTTTTCCCTGTCCTCAGTGGATGCTCAGTGGATTCTGGGAGCCAGTGATTCTCAGACTCTTCCATTCTGGGAACTGTGGGGCGTGGGGAGGACTCTCTGATTTTTTCTCCATCTAGTAATTTCCCTCACCCTCTGTGGGAAGATGGGTTGCAAGGATGTCCAGAGCTCCCCCTTCCTGGTCAGTAAGAACAGTGATGACCATAGCAATGCCACCTAAGGGGGAACTGAGGCCTGAAGCAGGGCAAATCCTCTGGAAACCCAGCCCTATTCCATTTTTTTCCCTGGTGTTTCCCATCCACACATAGGGGTTTGGTGCCTCTGTTTCTTTTCCCGGAGACCATCAAATAGCTTCTCACTCACAGAGTAGGGTCTGTGAACACCCAGGGCGCCCTGTGATTTATTTGATTTCTTGTCCTTTGTTGTTTTTCCTAACTCTACACACTTTTGTTTAAAAAAAAACTGTGGTTTCTCATGAGTCCTGTTATCTCATTGATAGCTCTCACCTCTGTGGTGAGGGGAAGAAATATTTTCAGATGACTTGTAAAGGGCAAGAGAAAAACCAAAATTTCAAAATTTCCGTTTAAGTCACATAATCAAGAAGAGGAGAAACGAGAGAGAGAGAGAGAGAGAGAGAGAGAGAGAGAGAGAGAGAGAGAGAACTATGAGAGCCCCCCCCACCCAGTGATAATAAGTGCACACAGTCATCGAAAAAAATTGGATTATTAGAAGAGAGAGGTGGCTTCCACACTGTGGGTTTTCTTCTCGGTATAAAAGCAAAGTTGTTTTTGATATATGACAGTTTCCCACAAGCCAGGCTGATCTTTTTCTGTCAGTCTACTTCACCAAGGTGAGTGTTCCCGCTCTTCCCCACCAGATGCGGGTCCAGTGGAAGAGATGACAATGAGGTAGGCACTGGAGGGTCAGAAGTCCTCCATATAGTCCAAACACATGCGGCTACTGTGGTCCTGGTCAGGTAAGGTATTTTTTACAATAATAATAATAAATGCCAGAAGACTGATAGGTAAAGTACTTAATCTATGCTTGGGTGGAGGCTAAGATAATTAAATTGATATGTAGATGGGTAGGATTTTTTAAAATATGTCAACTACCAATCTTTATGAATTTCAGATCTTTAAACAACTTGAAATGCTGTCCAGGTATAACTGGAAATTTCAATTACATCTCTCACCTCTCTTCGTCTCTTCTCTCTCAGTATCGCCCATCCTTCTGTCTCTATTTGCCCTGTCTCACTTATTCCATATTTATCTGACCCGCTCTTTCTCTGTCTGTTGCCCTGACTCAGAATTTCCGTCCTTCTGTCTTTATCTGCTATGACCATTTTTCCTGTCTGTGTCCTCTGTCTTGACCACACTCCATCTGATTCCTTTCCTCAGTCTTTCTCCCACCATCTCACCTGCTCTCTTGTCTTGCCTTCCCACCCAGCATACAGCACAGAACTTTATACACAGTTGGAGCTCAATAACAGTGTGTTGAGTAATGCTGATGAGGACATTTACATTTTATAAGAATGATCATCAATTTTGTGTGCTCCGATCAAAGGAGGACCATGAGCTGTTGGGTCAGGTTGTGGACTCAACCGAACTTGTTCTTGTATAAAAGGAGACCCTCCTGGAGGGCACTTGATGCCATTGTCAACTGTGGTTTCACTGTGTGGTCCTAATCCCAGGACCTTGTGTGTGTGTGTGTGTGTGTCCAGAATCCATGTCCAGGAACAGAACAGGCTGTTCAAGGCTGGGATGAGTTCGTCTCTGCAGGCTTAGCAAGTGCTCAAAAAGTTTTAGCTGTTAGTATTTTTTAACTCAATTAGAATCACACTATTTATTGGCTTTGTTACTGTTTTATTCAATTAATAGGAGCATTTTTGTAGATCACTAAAAATTGTTTCAACATATGATCTTTCACGGATGTCAAAACTGACCTAACATTGGCATGAACCATGATTGATTCGACCTAATACCCATCACTGGACATTTGAGTTGTTTCTCGTTTCCCCCCATAATCATCCCTGATTAGTCCCTTGGATTCCTGAAAATAGAGTTCTTATGGCAAAGGGTGTGTGCATTTTTAAGGTTTCTGACCCTCTTTGCAAACTGTTCTTCCAAAGGTTGTGCTGTTTTATGCTCCCTCTACTCAATCTAACCCTGGGTGGTTATTGTCATTTTTAAATCCTTTTCTCAACATAACAGGTAAGAAAAAAATTACCACATTGTTGAAATTTACATTCTTTGATTACTTAACTGTTTATTGACTATTTGTGCTTTGGGGGGTCTGGTGTCCTTCATCCTAATAGGGTGTTCATCTTTTTTTCTTATTGATTTACCATAGCTCTTTATTTAAAAGGATATTAACCTTCCATCAGCCCTACATATATAGCAAATATTTTCTTTTTCTATTTGTTCACAGTGTTTTGTGATACTTGTGATGTTTTTATATAGTCAAGTAGATTAGCCTTTTCTTCTGTGGTTACTGTCTTTGGTTTTGTGCTTAGAAAGTCCTTTCCACTTGAAAATGAGATGTGTTCACATGTGTTGGAGTCAGACTGTCTGTGACAAACCCAGCCTCACCCCAAGCCATCTGTGTGGTTTTTAGCCAGGCATCTAAACTTTCTGTACCTCCATTTCCTCATACATACTGTGATAGTAATAATAGTATCTACCTCAAAGGTGGTTGTGAGAATTAAATCTATTAACCATGTTAAGTTCTTAGCATAGGGCCTGGAATACAATAAACCCAAGATCCATATTAGATATTATTATTTATCTTTTTAATGGATCTGGAATTTATTTTAGGTTATATGATGATGCTGATATTTCAAAGTGGGCAGGGAGGGGTTAGTGGGAAAATGGACTAATTGTTCATTCAATCATTTTATTTTTCCCTTAATTATCCCAGAAACATTTATTAAACCATCTATCCTACACCATCCCCCAGTTTGGGCAGTCATCACAAATTCCATTCCCTGTAGTCATGGGTCTGTGTTTGGGCTTTCTTTTCTGTTCTGTTCCTCAGTGCCTGCTCTTATACTAGAGCCATACCACTTTGCTGATTATTCCTTTGCAACACAATACAATACCCAGCCCTAGGTGTAGCCCTCATGTTGCCCTTTGTTATTCCTCATCATTTCAGGCACCATCCAGAGGCCAGCAACTGTTCTTATTTGGGGCATTCTCTCTCTCTCTCTCTCTCTCTCTCTCTCTCTCTCTCTCTCTCTATATATATATATATATATATATATATATATATATATATATATATATATATATATATATATGTTTTCTCCTCTCAGAATCTCTCACTGTCTCTATTGTTCTTTGTCTCTCACTCTATCTCTGTCCCACCTCAGGTCTCTCCATCTCTCTTCATATCTCTTGTTCTGTATCTCTCTTCCCCTATGTCTGTCTCTTTGTGTCTCTCTTTGTCTCTATAAGTCTCTATATATCCCTGTCTCTCAGTCCCCTGGATAGAGGAGCAGTTGTCAACTTGAAGCTCTACACCTAACAACTCACCCTGACACAGAGTGGAAGGGCCCTGGCCCTCACCTATTCCACACCTCTCCCCCTCCCAGTGTATAAGAGAAGCAAATT
Source organism: Myotis daubentonii (assembly GCF_963259705.1). Taxonomy (NCBI): domain Eukaryota; kingdom Metazoa; phylum Chordata; class Mammalia; order Chiroptera; family Vespertilionidae; genus Myotis; species Myotis daubentonii. Next base: position 5,262,137 of record NC_081861.1, on the reverse strand, counting down.
AAAGCCCAGAAATGGGTGAGAGGGCCTCTCCCAAGTCCTCACAGAAATACATTGGCAGATTTGAGACCCTATCTCAGCTCTTAAGACTCTCAGTGGAAGCGTTGCTCTGTCTCTCTCCCCTACTCTGAGCTTCAGTTTACCTCTCAGCATCCATGAGGGGGCAAGGGGACATGGGTTGTCCCCCATCTGTTGCCATTCCTCATTCTGTCTTCTCACAGGTAGGACCCTCACTAAGGCAGGAGGATCCATGGTCACAGTGTGGGGCTTAGCCTCCCAAGAGCTAGCTGGGTGGGTCCCGGGGCCTCATGGGAAAGGAGGCCTGGTGGGCAGAAGAGGGTGGTGTTACTAGGAGGACATCGGTCAGTGGGTCTGACTATGGACAGAGCTCAGCCATGTCCCCAGAATTGACACCGGTTCCCAGCGCCTTTCCGGAGAGCCTGGTGGTGGTATCTCTACTAGCAAAGGCCAGGGCTTTTCCTGCTTCCTGCGACAAGGCCCTCACTAAAGGTGCACCAGCCTCAACCTTCCCTGTCTTCCTTCCCCATCTCCGGCAGAGTGACTGTGAGTCTGGAACACTGTCCCAGAATGGACAGGGAGTCTGAGGTCCTGCAGTGTCCATTCATAGATCACTGACATTTTGCTAAGCATTTCATGGAAGATGGGGATTGTTATTGTCCCAATTCACATAGAGCCTGAAGAGAATTGTAGCTAGTTAGTAGCAGAGCCTGGCTCCAGGCTGGGGAAAGGAGAGGGGGTAATCCTGACTCTCCTGCCTTCACAGAACTTGGGATGGAGACTGGGGGTGGGGGGGTTGTTATTGCAATTCCAGGCCTGGTAGGTGAAAGACCCAATGAAGTAGTGAGCTTTCTGTCCTTTTGGGAGTTTCAGTATGTTTGGATACCAGGAACATTGGTTCACATACTAAGAAGTTGGACCCATGGACCCCATAGAGTCTGTGGGTTTGAGATTCTGGGATCCTTTGAATCTAAGTAATGATGTCCCATGACTCTGGGGTTCTGGTGTAATACCATTTGAAGACCCTGAGGGTCCCAGTATCTGTAGGATCTGCATGGCACTCCTCAAGCCTCAAATCTTGGGCCTATTCTTGCCTGAGAAGGGCCAGGTCTACAGGGCCCGGGGCTTGTCATGGTGGCCAGATGGACGTCACTCACCACATCCGCCAGCACCCTCATCACCCCACCTGGGCCACACCAGCTGAAGGATAGGCCAGCCAATTCTCGGAACGAAACCTGTGGGGTTGGGTGTCTGCCCCTTTGTCTTCCTCCTCGGTGCCGATGAAGCCCAGCGCATCCGGCCGCTGTGACGTCAATGGCGGAAAAATCTGGGGAAGTTGGAGGCTCTGACAACCGGGCCCAGATGCAGACCCCGATATGAAAACACAATCTATGTCCCAGAAACATCCTCCATGCGTCTTCTGAGAAATAGTCAGAAAGGGATGCCCCACCAGACAGTGCAGGAAGCTGGCTGCCCAGCCCAGCCCTCCCGTACCCCACTACCAGACAGACCATACCCATGTCCCCTTTCTCAGAATGTATCTCTGCTTCCCTGAGTCAGGCCATTCCACATGTGTTTGGGGAGGAGATTTCTTATAAGCTCTGGCCAACTGTCCAGGCAGCTTCAGAAGTGACCGCAGGAAGCTGTGTGGACCACGCCAGGGTAATGGAAAACATCCACTCACTAGTTTGCTCTACTTCTGTAACAAAGTACCACAAACAGGGTGACTTAACAGAAATGTATTGTCTTGGTTCTGGAGGCCTGAAGTCCTAGATCAAGGTGATGGCAGGATTGGCTCCTTCTACAGCAGTGAGGGAGAAAGTGTCCAGGCCTTCCTCCTAGCTTCTCATGGTTTCCTGGTAATTTTTGGCATTCCTTGGCTTGTAGAAGCATCACCCTGATTTCCACCTTCCTTCATCTGCTCATTCCTTCACGTACCTCCTCGTTGTCACTGATGTTCTCTCAGGCTATTATCCTGAGCCTTCAGAGGCCCAGGCTCCTGTTTCTCACACAGTAATGTTCTAACCCCGAGAGGAGACTAAGAGTTGAGGATCTGAATTTTCACCCCACCTCCCTCAGCACCACAGCTCTGACAACCCCCATGGCTGACAGCAAAGAAAGGAAGGTGCAAGCTGTTCTCGGCAGCTGTTTGCCCCACCCTGTACTGTTGGGTGATGCGGGAGACACACACAGCCCACAGCAGGGGGCCTGTGAAATGTGGACACACACACACAACCTTTCTGGAGAAAGCAGTGGAGCTCCCAAGTCACCATGGAACTGTGGAATGCTGTACCTGGGTGTCCTCTTCAGTAACATGGAGGTTGGACTGGGCAGTCCCTTCTAGCTCTGACTTCCTCTAGGACTGGGGTTACAGGATTCTGGGAAACCAAAGCCCTGCCTGTTGGGAAGTATAGGGTTCTAGAGCCACTATGAAGGGATTTCTGGATTGGCCTTGGACAGGGGAAGAGGAGGAAGAGTGGGCATTTCAGGCAAGCCAAACGGCATGAGCACAAAGGCTTTGGGGCAGGCTGGGGGTAGATTCTGATAGGGACTGAATTGAGGAGCTCCCACAGGCCCCGGCTCAAGAGAGCCTGTCTCTCCTCGTCTGGCACCTGCCATGTCAGTTCTGTGCAGGGTAGAGCCCAGAGATGACCAGACTCCTGTACTCAGCCGTCCATTCAGCATTTCCACTAGTATGTCTAATGCCAGACTTTTCATGTTCACCCACACCTGGACCATCATCACCCCCCTACTTTGTTTCCCCCATCTCCCTCATCCCAGGTCACATCAGCTCTGTCCCTACAGCTGCTCTGTCACTTTGACTCTCTCTCTCAGCCCCAGATCCAAGCTACCAGAAAGTTTTCTGACTCCACCTTCCAAACATGCTCAGAATCTACCCACTTCTCACCATCTCCACTGTCACCATCCTGGTCTGTGCTACCATCGTCACTTACTGGGACTGTTGCAGTAGCTTCCTCACTAGTCCTCTATATCTGCCCTCACCTTCTTAGAGTCTGTCCCTTCACAGCAACCAGCGGGATCTTTTGAGTCCACATCCCCTGCCACTCCCAGATATGCCCAAGTCACTGGGGTAAAATTATGTTCCCAGAAGAAAATCAGAGACCAGCCCCAGTGGGATCAGCAAAGATTGTGGGATCAGCAAAAGTTGTGTGACCGATGCCAGGTTCAGGGAGGACTGGAGGGCTGAGGCCTCAATTCAAGGCCTCAAGTGGTGGGGGAAGGAGCTGAGACCTACCCTGGCTGAGGCCCCACAAACCACCATGAACCCCCAGCTGCCCTCTGGAGAACACATCCCCACCAGGGCTGTGCCAGCATGTTCAGGCAAGCCACATGCTGAATGGTGCAAGTCTGCACATGGGACATGTGTATGAACACACACACACACACACACACACACACACACACACATGTTCCTGACACCAATGTGTATGTATGTGTGCATGCACCCATGATTAGAGCTGGGGTCTAATTGTGGGATACTTCGGGACATGTCCCAGCCAATGACTGCTCTGAACAGAGGGGGTGTCCACATGGTTCAGGTGGATGAGTATTTTGCACACCACCAACACATGTATAACTCCTTCCCCTATGTCTCTACAGCCTGACTTTGGACAAGGACCCAATGCCCAACCCCAGGCCTGCCAAGCCCTTGGCCCCTTCCTTGGTGCTCAGCCCATCCCCAGGAGTCTCATCCAGCTGGAGGGCTGCACCCAAGGCCTCAGACCTGCTGGGGGCCAAGGGCCCGGGGGCAACCTTCCAGGGCCGGGACCTCCGAGGTGGGGCCCATGCCTCCTCCTCCTCCTTGAACCCCATGCCACCATCACAGCTGCAGGTGAGGCCCGGGGCCCAGAATAGAGCAAGCAGGGTGGAGTACCTGGGCCTACAGGTGCCGACCTTTACTGTGGCACCGGGCGGGGGGCCCGGCTGGGGAACAGGAAGTGGTTTTCTGGGTCCCAGGCAAGTCTGTGACTTATGCAGATGTCACGGGGCTAAGAAAGTCCCCACTTAGCAGGTCTCAGAGATCCGAGGCTCTCCCCAAACTCCCAATCCCTCTCAGGAGAGGAGACTTTATCATGGTCCCACAGGTATGGCCATGTGTCCCCATCCCCATGTGACAGAAAAGAGGATGGGGCCCTAGGACGTGAGATGACAGGGTTGAGGCCAGTTCTGCCACTTATTAGTTGGTTGATCTTGTGAAAGTCACTCAATCTCCCTGAGGTTGAGTTTTTACATATGTATAAAGGGGATGGTCCTAGCACCTACCACGTGAGGTTGTGGTGAGGAGCATATGAATTCAACATTTAGAACAGTGAGGATGAGGACAGCATCTCTCCTGCCTGCTTTCTCCCCCCAGCTGCCCACAGTGCCCCTAGTCATGGTGGCACCTTCTGGAACACGGCTGGGTCCTTCGCCCCACTTGCAGGCACTCCTCCAAGACAGGCCACACTTCATGCACCAGGTATGGCCCGTGACTGGGCAGGGAGGAGGGAGTAGGTGGGGGAATTGGGAGGAGGACAGGTGGAACCATAGTCCATATATGCCCCCAGCTCTCAACAGTGGATGCCCATGCCCGGACCCCCATGCTGCAGGTGCACCCACTGGAAAGACCAGCTATGATCAGCCTCCCGCCACCCCCTGCTGCCACTGGGGTCTTCTCTCTCAAGGCCCGGCCTGGCCTGCCACCTGGTAATACCACACCCCACAGCCCCACAGAATCCCAGAGCCCCCCCAAGTCCTTGACTATGAGCAGTGTAGGCTGCTGAATTGTGGCCCTCAAGTGTTAGGTGTCAGCTTTTATCATCTCGGAAACTCCAACCTCCGAAAAATGTCAGGCTCAGAACCTGAAGGGTACAGAACATCAAAATCACGGAACCAGATCTTTGCAGAGTTCATCAAAATGTCAGCACTTGTGAATGGCAGTCTTTGAGCTGTTCCACCAAAAACCTTGGGCGTTAGGGACGCCAGAGGCTCAGGAGGGTGGGAAGCTCAAAAGGAGAGGCCTTGTGGGCCAAGCTCCAGAGCCCAGTTCATAGTCTCTGTCTCCAAAGGTGCCCTGTCCCTACCTACAGGGATCAACATGGCCAGCCTGGAGTGGGTGTCCAGGGAACCAGCATTGCTCTGCACCTTCCCAAGCCCTGGTGCACCCAAGAAAGACAGGTCAGTGGGAAAAGCTGGGAAGGACCCTTACCTTGGTATTCCCTCCCCTGACACCTTCTGTCCCCCCAGCACCCTTTCGACCGTGCCCCAGGGCTCCTACTCACTGCTGGCAAATGGTGTCTGCAAGTGGCCCGGATGTGAGAAGGTCTTTGAGGAGCCAGAGGACTTCCTCAAGTGAGTAGCCCAGGCCTATTCCAGTCCAGAGCGGTCCCCAGTTTGTGGGAGGAGGTCTTGGGTGCAGGTCTCAGCTCAGGCCTCACCCCGGTAGGTAGTAATTTGATAAAAGAGGCAAAAGCTGAGCCCTGGCTGCTGTGCTAAGTGGTTGGAGCATCGGCCTGCACACCAAAGGGTTGTGGGTTCAATTCCTGGTCAAGGGTATGTACCTACAATCCCAGTACCAGTACATACCTACAATCTCCTGCATGTGAAGGATATCCATGTGTCTTTCACATCGATGTCTCTCTCTCACACACACACTCCCTCCCTTCCACTCTCTCTAAAAATCTATGGAAAATATATCCTCGGGCTCTCACTGGTTTAGCTCGGTGGATAGAGCATCGGCCTATGGACTGAGGGGTCCCAGGTTCAATTCAAGTAAAGGGCATGTGCCTTGGTTGCGGGCATATCCCCAGTGGAGGGTGTACAGGAGGCAGCTGATCGATGTTTCTTTCTCATCGATGTTTCTAACTCTCTATCCCTTTCCCTCTCTGTAAAAAATCAATAAAATATATTTTAAAAAATTATATATATATATATATATATATATATATATATATATATATATATATATAAAATCTCCTTGGTAAGGATTAAAAAAAAAAAAAAAGAGGCAAAAGCTGAGACTGAGAATTCAAATCCAGGCTCTGTCCATCACTGGCTATAAGATCTTGGGCAAGTTGCTTAGCTTCCCTGGGCCTTGGTTTTCTCATCTGTATATGGGGCATAATAATGTATACTATTATTTACCTGTACTATTATATTACAGACTAAGAAACAGGCCAAAGAGGTTCAGTGTGTTGATCAAGATTACCAAGTTCCTGAGTGACAGAGCTGGGATTTGAACCCAGGCAGCCAGGCTTCAGAATCCACACTCCTACCTGCTTTGCCCTTCTACCTGTCATGCCAACACACCAGGCTGATTTTATTGATCCCCAAAGTCCCAGCTCCTCAAAATGGCTTTTGCTGCCTCTTCTTAGCCTCATCACAACTAGATACAAGATAACCCCAGATACTACACACACACACACACACACACACAGTCACACACTTTCTCCAACCCTACCCAACTATCACTGGCAACTCAATGTATCCTATCCTCTTCACCACCAGGCCTTCCCTCCATCTGAATGCCTTCCCTGCTCTCACCTACCTGGCTGCTTCCAGCTTACCTCCTTCTAAGTCATCTCCAACACCCTGGCCAGGCTCAAGTAGCCAGCTCAGGCCTGGCACAAAGGAGATACCACGTAGCATGTGTTGAAGGAATGGTGTGAGAGGGAGACTGAGGTAGAGGGGTTAGAGGCTGAGCCCTCCCCATTGAGAACATTGAGCCACGAGGCCAGGTCTGCCATGGTCACCTGCATGGACTCTTCCCTCTCCCCAGGCACTGCCAGGCAGACCATCTCCTGGATGAGAAGGGCAGGGCACAGTGTCTCCTCCAGAGGGAGGTGGTGCAATCTCTGGAGCAGCAGGTGACATGGGGCCGGGGGTGACGGTGGGGGGATGGTGGGCAAACCTTATGTCCACCCTGTGCCAGAAGCTGAGCTCACCCAGGATGGAGACTAACATAAAGGAAGGAAGGGGGAAGGGCACTCCCAGAGAAGAACATAGCCTGAGCAAAAACATGGTGGAAAGAGGGCAGGTTGAGGTTTCACTGTGTATTTGTCCTCACAGCTGGTGCTGGAGAAGGAGAAGCTGGGTGCTATGCAGGCCCACCTGGCTGGGAAGATGGCCCTGACCACGCCTCCATCTGTGGTAAGTCACCCCAGGCCTCATGGCAGCACAGACTGCTGGTGGAAGGGGACAGGGAAGGGCCCTGCAGTGTGCAGGGGACCTATCCTTACACCTAGGCCCTGGGATCTGTGGGCCCGTTCCCAGCTCCAAACATGCCCAGATCTGAGAATCTGTGCCCCTCCACTTACAACCCCTCTGACCCTAAGCTCTTGAAATATCATAACCTTGTTTTCAAAGCCACATCAAGTAGCCAGACACTTAATGAATGCAGACTGTGTGTCACTGGCAGGACTGGCTGTATAACTTGCAGGGCCCAGGGAAAATTTAAAATGCAGGCCTCGGATTTCAAGGTGGCAGCCACAGAGCATTAAACAAAGGGAGGGCCCTGTATGGCTGGCTGTACAGGTCACATGCCCATGAGGTGGGCCCTGGGTGACGGGTCACAGGCAACACTTCTGATCCCTTGGCTGGTGTGAACTTACTCAGTCCTCATGATGTCACTGTAATGTAGGCACTGCTATCATCCCTAACCCCCAGATGAGGGAAATTGAGGCCAGGCAGACATAAGTGACTTGGGTAATAGAGGAGCCCAATTCAACCCCAGCTCAAAACCCCCAGCATTGGTGAGCTACACACACACTAGTGCCCACACCACAGTCTGATAAACACAGCTCATGCTGCTTTGTGGGAATACATATCAGACTGGAGTTGAGAAGAGAGCACCCTTGCTTTTAAGTGTTTTGTTTTGTGTGTTTTTTTAATTGATGAAAGAGAGGGAGAGAGAGACATGAGAGAGAAACCTGGACATGTGCCCTGACCAGGAATTGAACTGGTGACCTTTTGGGACAACACTCAACCAACTGAGCCACACTGGCCAGGGCATGGCGCCCTTAGTTTTAAAAACACTCACTTATTTAAAATTCAAGTGGAAAGTTTCAGCCTCCAGGTCACCAACCTCTCCCTCACCACACCCAGGTGTCATCTGACAAGGGCTCCTGCTGCATTGTAGCTGCTGGCACCCCGGGCACCACCCTTCCGGCCTGGCCTGGCCCCCAGGAGGGCCCCAATGGCCTGTTTGCTGTGCGGAGGCACCTCTGGGGCAGCCATGGACATAGTACATTCCCAGGTAAGAATAGTCTGTGCCCTGCATGGTGTCCCTGAAACCCTGACCCCAGACTGACATGCAATGGAGTGAGGCTCCATACTGCTCTTCCCCACCACCACCACCTGGCCTTTGGACAAGCACATCTGCTTGCAAAGCTTCCTCTCCGGGTGCCGTGGCCTGTAGGCTCCCATTAGGATCTCAGATGTCTAGCCCTATCTCCCCTGGGCATTGGGGCTTCAGCTATTCCATTTGGTCGTCAGAGAGAAGGGAGGGAACTACCTATGTAATCTCCAGGGACTCTCCCTCTCCCCCTCAAGGGAAAATGGGGTGATTTGTCCAAGTTCACCAATCCCCTACTACCCAAAACGCCTGGGCTGTGGGTTTACCAGGGATCAGGGCTCTTGAGTGTCATCCTGGTTCTACCACTTAACAGTTACGTCTTTTTGGTGTGTAAGTTACTTCCCTTCTTTTAAACCTCTGAGAGGTTACACCCCATTTTGGTGGGAGTGGTACAGAGTAAGTGACACAAGTTACATCCAGTGCTCAGCAAACAGTAACTGATCATGGGAAGAGCAGAGGGTAGGAGAGGGAGTGAGGAGGTTTAGGTGGGGCCTGACTCCTCTCCCCCCTTGGACAGAGATCTTCCACAACATGGACTACTTCAAGTTCCATAACATGCGGCCTCCGTTCACCTATGCCACTCTCATCCGCTGGGTAAGCAGGGCAGTGCAGGCCAAGAAGGAAGAGAAAGACGGGGTGGGGACCTGCCTCCCAAACTCCAGCCTCCCTCTAAGCACCCCCAGGGAGGGCTCCTGCATGAAAAAAAAAACTACACCTCAGATGTGATTCCCCGTGCCAGCTTCACCTCAGACCTGCCCCCACCCCCAAACCTAAACCATCACCCATGCCAAAGCAGGCCAAATGCTGGCCTTAAACCCACTCCTTTCCTGATGTCCACCTCAACCCCATACCTATCCGCCTTCCAAAGCTGTAAAATCACCCGAACACTAATCAGATCTCTGCCCCTTGCCCTAAACCCCTTCTAGGTATTACCCTAATTCCTTCCCATCCCCGATGTGCCCCAGTATGTCAACACATCCCCCAGCTAGACCCCATCCCTAACCTCTTCCTTTTAACACCTATCTGACCTTTAACTTCACCCCATCCAAACCCCTTCATCTGAATCTCCCTAATGCCTTCCCAGAACCTTCACCAGAGCCCACTCAGACTTTCAACTTAGGCTCATACCTAACACCAAACCTGAACCTTAACCTAACCCCCACACAATGCCACACAGTCTCCTACCTGGCCCCATCCTGACCCTGAACATCATTGCAACTGTAATAACTGCCCCTTAACTTAATCCCATTCCTACATCCAAAAAGATCAAATACCCTGACCCTTAGCCTCACTCCACACCTAACTCCAGCCCTGTCCCTAAACAACTATACACAATTAACCTCAACTTCACCACAACTAACCTCATTCTTGATCCTGAGCCTAACCACATCCCTGACCCATAAAATAGATAACTAGGTAACTAGGCCAATCTCTGACTCCTAACCTAATGCCACCTGGCATCCTGTTATATGCCCCATGAATAGTCATAGTCCATCCCCAGCGTGAGTCTAACCAACCCCTTCCCTGACCTTTAACTCTGCCTGGCCCTTTACATCTTCCAAGCCCTTAACTTGACCCTACCCCTAGCCCTTAATCTTCCCAAACCTTGAAACCTCACCCCTATAGAGAACCCCCACTCCAACCCCATCCCAGACCTTTAACCTAACTCCAGCCCTAACCCTGAGCTGAACTCTGCTCTAAACTCAGCCTTGATCCTTTACCTAACCCCATCCCGGCCCATTCTCACCCCACTTCTAACCCTGTCTCTGATCCATCACCTCCACACCATTGCCCTCCCTCCCTTCTCCTGCCCCATTTCCACCCCATGTCAGATGCCCCTCTCAGCCCAACTTTGGGGGAGCACATGCTCTTACCCCCATACCCCTGAATTCCAGGCCATCCTGGAGGCTCCTGAGAAGCAGCGGACACTCAATGAGATCTATCACTGGTTCACACGTATGTTCGCCTTCTTCAGAAACCACCCTGCCACCTGGAAGGTGAGTACCTCTGGAGGTGGCAGGGCCAGGATGGTCTCAAATGCTACCAGTACTGGGCCAAGCCTGGGGCTGGGCTTGCAAACATGATGGGAAGGGGCAGGAGGCTGGTTTTTAGTAGGGACTGCTGACATCAGAGGATGACGGCCCACCCGTTGCCTCCACCCTGGCCTGACTGGCTGCTCCTCCTTCCACAGAATGCCATCCGCCACAACCTGAGCCTGCACAAGTGCTTCGTGCGGGTGGAGAGCGAAAAGGGGGCTGTGTGGACCGTGGATGAGTTTGAATTCCGCAAGAAGAGGAGCCAGAGGCCCAGCAGGTGTTCCAACCCCCTAGCTGGCCCCTGACTGCAAGCCAAGGAAAGGAAGGAAGGACAGGGGCCAACATGTGGGGCAAAAGTGGCTGGGGGCGGGGGTGACAGGCCTGGACATACTCGCAGCGACCAAGAAGTGCGTGCAGGGACCCTACTACCAAGCTGACTACCCCCCCCCCCCCGGATCATATGCTCTGCACCAAGGCTGCTCAGAGGGACCTCAACCCCGCACTCCCATCATAGCCCCCCACGACAGGCTCTCCAGGCAAACTAAGCCTTCACAATTGACCACACACACAGCCTGCCTTGGGCACTCACAGGCAACCTAGGGCTGAAAAAAAGTCACAATCCTGTCCCTTGGACTTCATACAAACCCCCAAACGAAGAGCCTGTCTCAGTACACTCACACAACCTCAAATCTGCAGTCACACAGACAATAGCACCTGAGTACGCCTGTCAACCCACATACCCCGAAGCACACTCCCTCAGCCAGCCTCCAGGCCCCTAGGTGCATCACAGGGGGGATGCCTACACACCCACACAGAAGCAGCCTTAGTGCCTTCAGGGTCTCAGGTCCTAGAAAGCCACATAGACACATACCAGTCACACACAGTCTTACGCAGCTCCTACCATTTACACTTGGTCACACAGTCCATTAGAACTCACCTGCACACCACGCACACCCAGTGGGTCTCAAGTCCCACACGACACACATGGTCACGTACACTGACTCGCCAAAACATGCCCTGGGTCTCACCTGCCACCCACGCCCTGCCCCGCCCTGAGCCCTGTGCCCCCATCCATGCCTCAGCTTACACTGCAGACAGAGCCCCTCATTTATTTGGAATCGAAGGCCCCAACCCCCAGTATTGTCCCCAATAAAGTGCAGCCAAGCTCCCAGTGTCTGGATGTTCACCCCAAATAAGGGTTGGGGTCAGGTGGGCAGGTGTCACCACAGCAGGAGGGACTGGACAGCAAACACAGGGAACAGCTAGGGCAAGCGCCTGGCCATCACTTCCAACACCCCAAATCCCTGCTGAAGCCTGGGGTGAGGGAGATCTCTGCCTGCGGCCCCTCAGGTCTCACGGACCCGCCCCAGGAGGCCAGCATTCTCCTGGCGAAGGGCCCGATAGTCCTCTTGGATCTTCTCCAGGTTGCTGAGGGTCTTCTTGCCCATCTCCGTCTCGATCTAGGCAACATGAGTGATGTCCCTTCAGCAAGGAGGCCCTCTTTCCCAGCTCCTGCTTGCCACCCATCCATCATAGCCACTCGGGGCCCTTCCTGGGCTCCTCCCACCCCTAACAAAGTCTTCTCTGTCCCACTGCCAGGCCTTTTTGTGTGTCATCCCTACGTGGTAGGATTACCCACCACATACATACTCAAGCTGAAGCCTCTGCCAACGCCCCTGGGAGGCAGCCATAGGAGCCTTTGGGGCTCAGAGCAGGCCACCGACCTTTTCCAGGTCAAGTGCATGGCTAAGGAGCAGGGCAGAGACTCCAGCCATAAGCTGTGTCTGCTTCCATAGCCTATCATGGGACAAACTGAGCTGTCCCCTGGCCTGCCTTGGTTTCCCCTCCCACCCCCAGGCCTTACCTGCTCCTCAAGGTCTCGAACCTCACGCATGATGGTGCCTGTGTCCTCAATGGTCTGGATGAGCTGGCTGCAGTTCTGGGAACAGCAGGAAGACAAGGCTTGCGCCCCCAACCTGGCCCCTCCCCAGCCAGCCCAAGGCATGCTTCTCCACTCACCTCATGCAGGGCAGCTAGATACTTGTAGGCCTTCCGAACAGCATCATCCTTCTTGGCATCCTGAGCAGACAGAAAGGACCTCAAAGGTATCAGTGGGCTGCCCCCCTACACACCACCTGCAGGACCCCACAAGGCCACCCTCTCCCACCCCCATGACTACATCCTCCATGGAGCAAAGCCAGGCCTGAGCATCAGTGTACCTGCAAGGCTCACGGAGGGCCTATGCCCAAGGCAGCCCATAAGCACATGGGCAGGCAGCAGCTCAGCCCCACGCCCCCCCTCCACCCGACCCCACCTGCCCCACACCTTGAACACAAGCTCATCAGTCACCGCAAACGTCCGGTCCAGCTTCCCAGACAGGGAGTTGATTTCCTTCTGAAGCTCCTTTGTATCAGACAAGATCTGGCAGAGACCAGGGCCGTGAGCCTATGTCTGGGGTAGGCAGCTGACCAGCTAAAGGCTTTCCTGCACATGAGCTCACATCCAGACAGGGCCTGTGTCACTGTGTCAGTGGGAACTGGAGTGTACTGGGTGGGACTGCTTTGGGTCATGGTGTGGCTCTGCCTATCAGAGGGTGTGGAATCCCTGTGCAGCCACACAACACACATTTGCCCTTTGGGCATGTCTGCCCATAGGACCCACCCTCCATGGCCATGGCAGCGCACCTTAGTGATCTCTTCCTTTTGCTTCCGGATATTGCCCACAATCTCCAGGATGCGCTGGGTATAGGCCAGCCGGGACACGTCTCTGGGCAGGGTCTCCAGCTCGGACACCTAGGCAGAGACACGGCAGGCACTCCCCAGGACCCACCCCCACCCACTCTGAGCCCCCTCAGGGCTCCAGAACAGGCCTTACCAGCTGCTTATAGACCTCTTCCTTCCTGCGAGCCTCCTCAGCAGCTGCCCGAACACTCTGGTGCAGCTCCTGGATCTCTGCCAGCCGTCGAGAAGATTCCAGCTGTCAAGACCCCACAGGTAGAGGGCAGTAAGCAGAGCATGGGGATGGCCTCCTAGGAAAATACCAAACCTATCCCACCTACAGCCCAGGACCCCACCACCTACCTCTCTGCAATCCTGGAGCTTTCGGAGGTGGCGGTACTCAGCAAGGAGCGGGACCCGGTGCTTTTCCCACTGGCCCGCCAAATGGATGACCCGCTGGGCACTACTCTCTACCACGAGCTGGGAATGGTGGTAGGAGGGTAGATGTCACACAGTCTGGGCACTTCCACCTCTGACCCTCCTGGCCCAGCCCCAGCCCAACCCCAGCCCCAGCCCCACCTGCAGCTTGGCAAGGTTGGCAGCCCCATCTGGCAGCAGCTCCACCGCCCGGCTCTTCAGGCGCAGGGCCTGCTCCCTCTCGGCCATGCTGAGCTCAGTCTGCCGACACTCGGTCTCCACCTGGTAGCCAAGGACTCCCAGTCCCAGTCAGTGGGGGAGTTCGAACACACACCACAGGCTCCCAGCCCACACTGAGCCTGGGAAGCCCTGGCCCAGTCCGAGCCCCCATAGATAATGCCACACCCCTCCAGCCCCTATGGACCCCTTGGCCCCTCCTGAGAGCGACAGAGACCTATACGCAGAAATGGGCACCCACAGGCCCCTGTGACTCCTCTACCTCCACGCTGACCCGCAGAAGCCCTGACAAGCCCCAAAACCTCCTGCCCGTACAGACCCATCATGCGCCACAGATGCCCAGAGATGCCCACACATCTCCTGATTCTCAGATACTTGCAAGGCCTGACGAATGCTCACAGGCACTCTCACCCCTACAGGTCCACCAAGCCCTGAATCATGCATCCCCCTCGATTCTCCTGAACCCTCAAGAGACCACACATCCCCTATAAATCCTTCTGATACCTACAGACCTCTACAGAGTACCTCTCATCCCCCTCAAGCCCCTCTCCCCCACCCTAGCTCTCTAGCCCAGACTTGTGACTGGACCCCAGACAGCAGCCCCACCCGCACCTGCACAAGGCCGATTCCCAGCGTCTTCATGCTGGCTCCAATCTCTTCAATGTTACGATTCACTCCCTCTAGCTGCTCCTGAAGGGCTTCCAGCTCCTGCTCTTGAGCTGCCCACATGTCCTGGGAGGAACAAGCCAGTCAGGGTCAGGGTGTCGGGCCCAGTAGACAGGCAAGGGGCCAGGACACACCTCACTGCTCTGCTCACCTGTTCAGGCCACCGGGAGGTGGACAGCACCTCTGACACCTGGACTGCCTGGGCCTCAGGCTCCTGGGGGAGTGAGAAGGGAGCATCTCGCTGTCAAGGAAGGCCTTTCCCCTCACAGCCCAGCCTCAACAACCCCCATGAGCACCTTCCCAGCCCATTAAACAGCTGATGACCGATAGTCATACCCATGCCCACTCAACAGCTGATGACTATCAGACTGTGACCATGTGAGGATCAAGGCATTCTCTGCGAACTCAGACTAGAGTGTTTGCTCACAAAGAAACCTCCCTGATCCTGATAGCTCCTGCTCACCTGCCCTATCTCTGAAGCCCCAACTGCCCATGAGAAGGATGAGTGCCCCTCTGGGTGACCATCCAAGGAGTGCCCAGAGGAAACTTCCTGGGGAAGCCTGGAGTTTGCACAACGAACTTCCATCCTTATATAGTTCCCACCCCTCCACCCTTTCTCCACTGGACTCCTCAGTACTAGCCCCTAGTTCGGAGAGGCCACACCTGGTGGGAACACAGGCACCTGTGTGGATAAGGTATGGTGTTTGTACATAAAGCAACCATCCAAGCCAGTCTTGGCCCCATCCACAGGCCCACTGTCCACTCAGGCCCACCCACCAGATGGAAGGTGAACTTCTCTGAATGTGTGAAGCGGGAGCCCTTGGGAGCACCAGTCTTGGTCCCAGCACCCCAGGCCTGCAGCAGCTCTCCCAAGTCTCGGGCTTGTGGGGATGGCCCCAGCTGGCCCCAGGTCTGACGCAGATGTTCAGCCAGGTGCTTCTGCAGCCGTTGCCGCTGAGCCCGAGTATCCTCCTGAAAACAGAACGTGGGGCAAACGGGACAGTGTAGAGGCCTCCTGTTCATCCAAGGCCCTGCCTCTTCCAGGAGCCACCTGACAAGGTGCAACTGACAAATCACTCCCTCCAGCCACTCCCACTGAGGGGGCTTCCAGCCTGCTTTCCTGGCCCACGGGTCTGGGAGGTCTCCTCTTCCTCACAGCCACACTTCTCTCCACCTACTCACTCTTCTCACTGGAGGAGAATGTGGGAAGGTGGTGAAGAAAACCTGCAGGCCCCAAATCAGAGAGTGACATGGACAGGATATGTGGGGACAGAGCAGAGACAGAGTCAGAGGTGCTGGTCAGAGAAGGGGGTGGAAGCAGAGAGAGAAAGATAAGAACAGGGATAGTTTTGCCCTAGCCAGTTTTGCTCAGTGGATAGAGTGTCAGCCTGTAGAAACAGAGGGTGAGTCAAATGAAACAGTATAGAGTCTCGGGTTCGATTCTGGTCAAGGGCATGTACCTTGGTTGCAGGTAACCCGGCCCTGGTCAGGGTACATGCAGGAGGCAACCGATCGATGTGTCTCTCTCACATCAATGTTTCTCTTTATCTCTCCCTCTCCCTCCCACTCTCTCTAAAAATCAATGGAAAAATATCCTCGACTGAGGATTAACAGCAACAACAAAAGAATAGGGGTAGTTTTGCCCAGCCAGCATGGCTCAGTGGTTGAACATCAATCTATGAACCAGGAGGTCATGGTTCAATTCCTGGTCAGGGCACATGCCCAGGTTGTGGGCTAGATCCCAAGTAGAGGGAGTGCAGGAGGCAGCCCATCAATGATTCCCTCTCATCATTGATGTTTCTCTCTCTCTTGCTCTCCCTTCCTCTCTGAAATCAATAAAAATATTTTTTTTTAAAGAACAGGGACAGTTTTGAGACAACTGAGGCAATGTGATTGTGAATGGTATTAAGAGATCATTGTGCCCTAGCCAGTTTAGCTCAGTGGATAGAGCATCTGCCTGTGGACTGAAGGGTCCTGGGTTCAATTCTAGTCAAGGGCACATGCCTGGGTTGTGGGCTCAATTCCCAGTAAGGGGTGTGAAGGAGGCAGCTGATCAATGATTCTCTCTCATTGATGTTTCTTATCTCTCTCTCCATCTCTTTTCCTTTCTGAAATCAATAAAAATATATATTTTAAAAAGAAGAGAGAGATCATTGTTAATTTTTGTTAGGTGTGAAATGGCCCAGGGGTTACATTAAAAAGTGAACGCCCTTATGAGTTAAGTATTTAGAGTTAAAATGACATTGTCTGGGTTTGCTAGAATTTAATACAGAAG